>NW_025947290.1:0-110245 GCF_000764305.2 Hyalella azteca | reverse complement strand
ACAAATTAAATTCAGTGAAATTAGAATGCATGCCATGGGCTGGTCCTTTCTTACCCCATGAAGCCTGTGATCCTGTCTTACCCCATTTGACTATACTAAATCAATTGGCCTTACTTTACTAAATCTTTAATTACATTTTAAAATTAGTAAAAATATATGAATACTGTTCAAATGCTTCTTCTAAGTTCAGAAGTGGTGGTTAAAGCCCAGTGGTCTGTGGTTAAAGTTCAGAGTAGGCTTACCAGGATTGGAGCAGAGAGGCTTGGGTTTGATCCCAGCTCTGTAATCTGTATGGCAATTTCTGGTCTGAATCGGCAAGAAGCCCAGGCAGTTGAGCACAGCAGAATTTTATCAGTGAGATGCAAGTTCTAGACAGAACTGCAAAATGCTGTGAATGTTCTGCAATGTTAAGAATTGGCTACAGGCTGACAGCCTAACAAATCTGAAAAATATATGACACCCATAAAAATATTAGATTCAACTATGTCTGAGTTGCCAAGCAGCCTCAAAAGGATGACATCCTTTTTGAAGTTTTTGAAGATGTCAAGATGGGACTCTAGTCACTACTGTGCCATTTTTGGATGCACTAGTCATTCTCACAACTAAACAGAAAACTGGACAATGGAATGCATTTCTTCAATTTACCTGACTTGAATGTAGTGAATATTGTATCAGTTTACAGTTTACACATCATGCTGATATATGTATCATATTACCAGCTGTGAATATTTATGATACACAATACTATATATTTTCCGTTGGCAAAATATGCTACTTGCCACTAGACTAGGGTGCAGAAAATTGATGAATATTGCAAGATCCTTGGCAACACATCAGCAGCAAAATGTATGCCTTCAGACAATCCTGCTGACACATTTGGATTGAAATTATTGCATTTTAGACATTTGCCAGTCTTTGGCTAACTATTTTGAAAATAGCTGAAAATCTGAAAGACTGCAAGCACACACAGTAAGGTTTCTGATGCGTTGGATGGATCAGGATGCAGTGGAGCTTGTCCGGAAATCAGTTGCGATGAGCGCAAGTGTTGCAGTGCATGGAGAGTAAGGAATATACTATCAAAGTTGGTAGCAGCATTTGTCTTATTAAAAATTACCCCATGAGCCACGACACATCTTGAAAATGGCTGGCAACATTTGGGCTAAAAATCCATATCTTGGCAATGCATCTTGCAAACTCTGCACCCAGGCCACTTGATATGCTGCATTAGTAAAAATAAAAAATAATAATATTTTCAGATCAGATTACATTGTCATGATCTATTATCCTCACTTTCACCTTGGCAGCAATGACAGTGTGTTGCAGTTGGCTGGTTTGTGGGTCTCCATCTCCAGCACCCATAAACCCACACATTGCTTGTAAGCTTCAAGCATCTTGTATGCCTTGAATCAAGTGTTGACAACATCTACCTTTAGGGCCATGACTAGAACTTTCCCGGCATTTCTGGAACCGCAAGATTTCTGCCAGATAAATTACCTCTTACCTAATTGTTAACAAAAGTGCAAAATCAGGTCTCAAGATTCCAATTGTATTAAAAATTGTCATGTTGGAGCCACAAGATTTCAGAAACAAGTAGACAAATTCTGATCCAAATTCTTTCAAGGTGTATTGGCTGACATCAAACACCAAATAATTCAGTAAATCACCATGTGAAACAGGAGGCAGGCTAACAAAATCTGCACACACTGCTTTTTGACAATAGCTTAATCCTTTCTGCTTTGCTCATTCTTTCTCCATTGCCACCAAAACATCCAAACGTGTAGGAATGAAAGAGTAAGCTAAGGCAAGAGTTTGCAACAAACATGGCAGCATAGCAATGTGGAAATGCGGGAGCTTGGCAAGCCTGATAAGCAAATGATGTACAATCTGCACTCTGCATTTGCCTTGCAAACACAGACCACAGTCAGAATGATGCAGGTTTTTGAAAAATTTTTCCCATGCAAAATGGGCCTTCTGAAATTGATGGACTGCACAGGACTATCTCGAAACTGCTTAATTGCAAGAAGGCTGTGCAGAGTGGGCTGCAGCTGCCAGAATTGAATGTCACTAATCATAAGTTATTAATAATATAGGTACCTGCATGGCTGATGGTCACAAGGCACATGGATACAGTATGTTTGTATCATCACAAAAATTCAGCTCCCACCAATCTTGAACATACATGCATTTCCAAATACACATTAATTGCACACTCAATTTTATAAATATTTTTTCATTAGTAGAGTTGATGAATATTTATGGAGGAAAGATACTACTGGTACTTTGTACCTAAGGCTTTCCCATATGATATCATTAATTAAAATAAAAATCAAGTGATGTATCAAGTCATGTGCTCTAAATTACTTCCATAGATGTCAGAAATGAAAAGGCCAAACAAATTCATAATAATAATTGTCAATACCTGAATCTTGCATTAGAATATATATACAGAAATTATATCCAGAGAATGTTTGAATATTAATAGATAAAATAGAAAATTATCTCTGATATCTGAATTGTAGGAAGATATAATTTTTTTAACTTCTAGATCCTTTACAATCTGATGGTGATGCCACTTAACCCTTTACCACCCAAATTCCTGGGTCAAAAATCGCAAATTTCACTTTTCCAGTTTTTAGTCTTGACTTATATATAAAGCTGACATTCTGACCTATCCAACAGTACCAAAATCAGCTCTGTACATTGATTTATGCCTTGATGACAGTTCGCGAAAGGGTTAGGGGTGGGGTAATTTTTTCACATTTAAAAATCACTGGCCGGGCACATAAAGACAACCTGAAGACGCTAATCTTTAGTTACCCGGCTGCTGTCGTGTGGGATGGTGCTCATGCAGTTGTTCCCACCATCCTTGACTGAATTGGAACAGTAACATCTAGTCTTGTATCCATGCCACCTTGAATGCCTATTTTGATGCGTTCGGGACTTTGCCGCGCTCTACTGAACATTCACACTTATTGTCACTGCAAACCTATCTCCTCCTAGAGTTTTTAAGCTGCAGCAATGTGAGATATATCATTCGATTTGCAAATAAAAGCTCTAGAGATTGGTTGTAGCTTTTTTCAATTTTGTTATAGTTTTAAAAATATTTTGAAAAAAGGGGGGAAATTCAAAAGGGTGGGGGGGGGGGTAATCACAATGTTTTAAAAAAAATGCCCACCCCACCCTCAAAAATTAGAATTTCAAAAAACAGCAAGGACCAATCAATAGATATGGTCCTTACGCATTGAATGATATGCGTCTTGATGTTGTAGCTTGAAAATCCTAGGAGATGGATTTCTACAGTACCTATATACCCCCTTTTTGGCTGTTTTCTAAGAATTTTGCATTCTCTTTCATTTTTTTTTAATTCACACAAACAAAAAGTCTTAGATTTATCTTTTTTTAAAGTCTTTGATTTATCACATATGTGTACCAAGTTTCAAAGTGATCTGTCTGTAAGTAACTAAAAATAAAATTTCCACAGGAAATTGGAAATTGCCATTGGAAATTAGAAATTTTATTTCAGTTGTTTACAGACAGATAACTGTGAAACTTGGTACACATATGTAAAAAATGTAACTCCGTACTCACTGCAGTGAGTGACAGAGAGCGCATTTTCTCGTTGATGAAGACTTGAGGTCACGGATGGACGGACAGACAGATGGACATGGCGAGCACAATAGTGCATTTTCTCCATAAATGAGAAAATGCGCTAAAAATAAGTAAGACTTTTTTTGTTTGTGTGAATTTTTTGCAAAAATGAAAGAAAACATGAAATTATTAGAAAACTGGTGTTCTTTTTTTAAAGGCGACTTGAAAGTCCGATTTGGCGGTAAAGGGTTAATGTTCAATTATTCATCCAAGATGTTTTGGTCCCACTTCTAGTTGCACTCAGCATCCTATGCAGCTAAAAGCCATTTCAATGGCTTGCCAATTTCATTGTTACCAAATTGCTAGAACTTGAACACTATAATACTTTGTTCATGGCAAATGGAGTACGTTAAGCACTTTTGTTGGCATCAATGAATTTTTGTAGATTACTCATTTTTTTCGATATTGGTTAATTAAATTATCTCAAAAAACTGCCACAACAATATTATCCAAAATTCACTCTAGTTGTGGTAGGTACCTATACTATATGTAATTTGTGACTTGGTATGGAAGATAAATCGAATGAATGGTGAGGGAACTTCTCTGTGCTTGCAGATGCTCTTTTTACAACACTTCTCTTTAACTTCACTTCTTGTTTGTCTGTCTGCTACAAATCTTATAATCGAAATTAACCACACTTCTACTTATCCTATCGATGAGTAAGTTAAGCACTTTTGTTGGCATCAATGAATTTTTGTAAATTACTCATTGTTTTCGATTATGGTTAATTGAATTATCTCCAAAAAATTGTCACAACAATATTATTCCAAAATTCACTCTATTTGTGGTAGGTACGGTACCTATATACCGTATGTAATTTGTGACTTGGTATGGTAGATAAATCGAATGAATGGTGAGGGAATTTCTCTGTGCTTGCAGATGCTCTTTTTATGTGACAATAAAGCTTTAGCAATCTAATGGTACAGTCTTGAAATTCAAATTCACTGAGAACAAGGTCATATGAAAACCTTGCTTTTTCAATATTAAGTACCTATTATCAACTTGTAAATGCATTGTCATTTTGTATTTTCAGACTAGAGTAAACTGTCTTTTATTCTTGTATTCATTCTTGATTGATTGTTTCTCCATTTTAAATTAGGGTCCCAACCACTGCTGTGAGTATCTTATCTTATGAAATTTTGATATCACCCTTTTATCCTGAATTTGTTCATATACTAATAACCCCTTGCATGACCGTAGTTTGAATAATCTTCAGTAACTGGCTGATTTTGATTATATTAACCATCACTAGCCTACAGCATCAAAGAATGTAACATAAAAATTACAATAATTGTATCTTGTGCCTATTGCAAAATCAAGGTTTTTAAATTTATATTCCCAGCTCATATGAAGAAATATAAAAGAATCCCTAGGCTTTATTTATTTACTTGAATGCATGGCAACTTGGCGGTTTCATAACACACTTTTGATACCCCATTTCCATTTGACTATACATTGTAATTTTGCAGCAATATTTTTTCACAAGTGATAAAACTTCAGTTGTACCAAATTCAAATATCAATATTCTAATTTCATATATTTTGTCTCAGCTTTTAGAAGTGACTTCCAGACTTCAAGATGGATGCCTACCAATTGTATCGCAATACAACCCTTGGCAGCACTTTACAGGAAACACTTGATGAATTTATTCAGGTAATTTAATTTCTACTGCTTTTTAAAGTAGCATTATCATAAAGCATAAGTAGTGTGTTGTCATTTCACTTGATATTTTAAGATTTAACTGATAGAGACTGATAAGGATCATTCATGTATTTAACTTGGCTTGCAGGGTCAGTTTTTTCAATAATCCTACTTTGTCTATTTGTTTAATATCATGTTTTGCCCCCTTTTCCTGACATGGAAATACAGTATAATATATAGGTACCTATTGCAAACTTACAATGGGAAGTACCTAGGTATAGCAATTATGGTGCTAAAAATTTAATTGTTCTTGTATCTTAGTTTTTTTTATGTAAACTCTACCTGGAGTGTTTCATTATTCTGTTGTAAATTTTTTCTTTAGAATGAAAAATGTACTCCT
Source organism: Hyalella azteca (assembly GCF_000764305.2). Taxonomy (NCBI): domain Eukaryota; kingdom Metazoa; phylum Arthropoda; class Malacostraca; order Amphipoda; family Hyalellidae; genus Hyalella; species Hyalella azteca. The sequence goes on along the minus strand of NW_025947290.1, from coordinate 104,556 downwards.
AGAATTGTTCATCAAGGACTATGATTTTTATCACTACCTAGTAATTATATTTTTTTACTTTCAGTTCCAGCAAATACCAACAGATTTGGCATTGAAAGTTCTACTGCAATTTGATCGTTCCATCAGCACTGCTCTGGCCACCAAAGTTCGCTCTAGAATCGGCTTCAAGGTAGCTCATATATGTAATTATTTATTTAATGGTTATTTAATATCATTCTTGTACAAGACCTTGATACAATAAGGTCAATCTGGAGGAGGTAATTATTTTTATCTTGAAGACAAGATCAGGTCAAAATTTCTTTCAATTGTGGCTACCCTAGAAATAGACACTCTTACAGTGGAAACATGAGAACAAAATTTTGGAGCCCTTGTAGGCCCAGTCGATTTGCACATTCGGAAGTAGCTTAATATTTAGGAGTGAGTTTGTAGAACAGGACATCATTTGGGACATAATCATAACATAATTGTACATTTTTCCCATGCTAAAAAACAAATGTAAGGAAGATCACTTTTCTTATTTTTAACAAGCAATTTGGATCATTGAATGCAAAAGTAATGAAGCAAAGAAGTGTATCTGTAGCTAGAAAATTCAACTATCAAGTTCTATCTATTCAAGTTTAAAATCTCATAATAATGGTAACAAATATGATGCAACAAATAATTAAATCGGCAAACTGGATTTAAACAAGATTGTACCTATTTTCCAACATATTTAAACCAAAAATGGGGGAAAAAATTAAATATTAACGGTTCCATGCAAAAGAAATAACGAAATTATCCTTCCAGACAGACAAACTGAACACCTACCGATTTTGCGACAATGTGTGGACCTTCTTCATGTCAGACGTGGAGTTCCGGGAAGTGCAAGACTTCATACAAGTAGACCGTCTCAAAATTGTCGCCTGTGACGGGAGAGGTGAGCAGCAACGTTCCAAAAGTCCTTCTAATTAATGTATCATTTAGCTTTTATGGCTCTAGAAATAGGTTTATCTTCTCATAACAATAAATGTTATGGTGCTGTCGAAAATAGAAGAAGCCGAGTTTCTGGCACATTTTGCTTGTGATGATCCTGTTCATTTATTAGTTATAGTATTGATGTGAAGTTCAAACCTCTTAACAATCCTTTGAATTTGTGTGGTCATGAAATTATTCATGTCACTTGTGGTTTTAACTTCAGCGTTTATTTAAACAATTTTATTACAGTTATACATCAAAAATTGTTTGAGTTACTGAAGCTTTGTTGACTCGTAAGTTTTCATGCCTCTGCCTGAATTTTCAAACAATTTATTAAATTCTTTTTAATGGTAATTTTAGTTATTAATTTTACAAAATATTTTATGGATGAGAATGAACATTATTTGAGAATTTTATTCCAGTGCACTCTATTACCCGCCTTTTTCGCTCGTTTGAATTGAAAGTTAACCATGAATTTAATAGCGAAAAAAAATCAAAGTAAATTCGCTTTTTAAATATTGAAACGGGCGAGATCCTTCGATCGTTTCTTCACTGTACTTAGGTCCTAATCTCTTGCGCATAAATTTGGCTTTCCTGCATTTATTATACTAGCATTCGTTACATTGTGAAAATGAAGATATAGCTTATAATTGAAACATTTACGATAAAGATATTGTCAATTCACTCAGCGTGTTTTCTCAGCTTGGAAATAAATTAGCGATAAAATCCCTAAGTTAAAGTACGAAATTTTTCATTTTTTTTTTAATTTCATGTTTGTTGCAGGAACTGAGGAGAAGAAGTGAAGTTTTATGGCACCCTCGGAATGATTAAGACCTGGCTACACCTGAATGATTAAGGATAATCACGGTTATATATTCATTGAAATCTGCTATATATTAAGTTTCACCACCTGATTCACTGTTAGAAATCCAAACTCGGACCCTTAAAGTTACATAAACCGATGAACGTAGTTGTGATGGGTACCTACTATTGGTCTACAAAAAATTTCTTAGGTTTTGGGAAACTAGTGTTTGATCATCTTGCCATCAAATATCTAAGGTAGCTTTTCTCTGCTTGATGAGCTTTCTTTGCATCTGCTGGTCTTCATCTTGATTAAATTTTGATAAGACGAGCGAAGTTTGTCGGGGTTTTTCTCAATGACTAAGAACAATCTTTGGATAATTTTTTACCCGCTTTTTCACCCTTTACCGATTTAATCCTTTCTTTAATCAATGTGAAGTTCTTTAAATGAAGAAATTTTCGTTCCTAGCTTGATGGAAATTCTCAATATGGTAGTATTGTTACTTGAATAATCCAGCCGCCATTGACATGTCTTCTTAAGTTATAAATAAAGGTATTTTTCATGATTTTCTTTAACTTACCTGCATTCTTCAGTGACATCCTAATAAATTTTAGCCAGGATCTAAACGTGAGCTTTCTTAATTGAAAGTAGCAAGTAGTTATGAATTATTACTGTGGTATTTCTCTTTTCTGATGAGTTGACACGTCGTGACGCACGAAATTCATGATAAACTTCACGCAGATGATCATAATGAGCTGACCCTTTCACAAAGCTCGGATTTCATGATTACCTTTTCACCATCATGTCGCTGATGTGAGGTATTCTAAATTCTCAACCTTGTTCGTTCCAAAATATTTAATTTCCATTTGCGTTAAAATTGCCATGTCTTTGCGGATATTTAGACGTCAGTTTCGCACCTTCATAACTCGAGGCAATCGAGAACGTTTCAGCTTTGCGTGTAAATTATAGATATTTATTGGATTATTATAAGGAACTTCATGAATATCTTCGTGTTTTTACTATGCTTGCAAACGTGTCAGTATTATCGTTCATATTAGTTTATGTGCAGACAATTGATCCGAACATTATTCCTACCTCAGTATTACAGAAGCAGACATAATTTACTCTCTACTCGAAATTTTAACGTTAACTTCTTACAATTTTTCTGCTGTTTTTTGTTACCACTTTCCCATGGTATTCTACCGTGAAACTCACGATACTTTTTCCGTGAAATTTGTGGACCTTCACCAGCGGCGCCAAAAAGGAATGTAAGAGCCTAAGGGATGTGTGATATCATCTGCGCAAACTAAGACTTTAGCATTTAGATAGGTAATTTGAAACACTAGCTTAACAGTACTCTTAGATAAAAACAAGAACGTCGTCCTAGATGAGACCCAGGAGCCGTTCTGAGGTGTGTAAGTAATGCAAACCGTAGCTTTAAATCGTGACAATCGAGACCTAGGACTGTCATGGTATTTAAGTAAAGCAACTCGTAGCTTAAATAAAGACCTGAGACTGTCCTGAGGTGTTTAAGTAAAGAAATTCGTAGCTTAAATCGCGACAATCGAGACCTGGGACTGTATTATTTATAGCCGCAGCGCGCTGCAGTAGCCAAGTGCGTGTTTTACACGACAACGCTGCAACAGGCGCTCGAGGACAGTCGCATACACAGAAGTCTTACGGTACGACCAGCAGCACTGCTGTCAAAGTCTGTCCCTTCCTAGAAAGATAACTTGCAGACCGATGATTTTTAATGCATAACGAACGGTGATAATATATCGTTACGAGCAGTGATTATTTGACATGCGAGATATAGTTATGGAAATCTTGATTGGAAGAAATTAATATTAAATTTTGACGACGTACTTGCTCAAACTATGATGAAAAGTGGGTGTTGAATTTTGACGATGTTTAAACTTGAACTGCGATAAAATTTGGTGTAATTATTTTACGAGGAAATTGCTGCCGAAAATCGATAACTACCTAGAGGTATTGTTACAGGTCGCCAAAAATTGTAAATTTCAGTATACAACAATGCTCAAACATGGACTTTATTCTTCATACATGAGCGAGTTTTCTATGAAATTTTGATAACTTTGCGGTGCAATATTCGGCTCGCATTCCCGTGAAATTCGTTAAATATTTTTGTACAGTGAATCACATAAAAAAAAACAGTGTCCACTGTGAAGTTCCCTATAACTTGCTAGGGTCGCACTCCTCATGTTCTAATTTTTGCCCATTGAGTGAGTTTTCGATGAAATTTTGATAACTTTTCCGTGTAATCTTCCGTGTGCACTCCCGTGAAATTCATGGAATATTTTTATACAGTAAATTGCGTCTAAGAACTAGTGTAGGAGTTCCTAGGGAGCTGAGGTCACAATCATCATCATGAATTTCCTTTACTACAAAAACCTCGGCGGCGAGGAGAAGACAACCTCCTCGTATTCTTCAGGATACAAGAAGAAAAAACTTCCTGCCAAAAAATCTACTGGCAGAGGAGCTAACGCGGCAGGTACGTTTTTTATGTATATTCTAAGTAGTATAAATTGTATTTGCCTAGCAGATTGTTTGAGTTCTCGAACTATACATTGTTCAATTTTACATAATTTTTAATTTATGGTTCAAAATGGTATCTTTATGGTATCTTTGGTTCAGTTTCTATTCAAAATATTTTCTTGTATATCGAACATAAGCTATTTGATTAATTGATGAATAACGTTTTCAATTTTTTATGCAGCTATTTGAGATCTTAATAAATTTTAGTTGAACTTGGTGCTTAATGCGTTCCGTTAGTCGAAAAATATGGGCTGTTGAAGGCTTACAATTATTTTTATCCGAGTCTGTAGATCATTTTCTTGAGATTTTATTTTTTTTTCATCGCCATGCAGCTGAGGCCACTGCTCGCAAACCTTGACAGCAGTCGGTGCTTTTTCACCGTAATTAGTACTGAAGAACGAAGCATCTAGCGTGACTTGAAACAGCGGCTGGTTTTGAAGTTTGAGTGAGATTTAATTCGTTGGATGTTTTAAAACGAACTCTGTTACAATCACGAGTGTTGTATACACTATGCGCTGACGGAAATCCAAATGTAACGGTATTTTATTATCATATTAACAATGACTCTTGAATAACAGATCAATCGGAGATATTCAAGGTTGATATCGATTTATTAATGATATGTTCACGATTTACGTAGAAAATTTTATTCAAAGGTATCAATGTATCATGTAGATAATCTGAATAATATCTTTGATTCATGCAGCTTACATTGATAGAGATCAAGGTGAGTCGTGCTAGTAAGATGGCAATAATATGAAAATATCTTGCTAAACGTTTTAACAGGCTAAATTTCAAGCTGACTCATGCAACTGCGATGTCAATTGATTATAATATTTACCCAGGGTTCAGAAAATAATAAAAATAAAAAAAATAATAATAATTATAATAAAAACAGCGATTTCAGCGTTTGTTAGGCCGTAGGCCTATCACCGAATCTTCGCATCACAGAATATTCACAGCTTTAAGTATTGGGCCACCCTGCTAAATCTTAAAATATTTCTCTCCAAATCATTTAATTTATTAACAATTGTTTACCAATGTTCAAAGCAATGCGAATGCGATGCAATTGAAGAGAAATACTTTACCCATATTTAAAGCTGGACTATTCAATATTTTTACCAAAAATCCTGCATATGTGATGCAAATTAGAAATATTTTACAAATTTCTAGAAGCGATTTTAAATCTACCGTCCGTTGAAAAGATCTGATCAAAAGGCCAGTCTAGTCAAGAAAAGTACAAGAATCGGCGACAGGCCTATCTAGGCCTATTCTTTAATGCCGACGATACTATACTATACTATACTATAGGTACTATACTATACTATGACTCTTGAATAACAGATCAATCTGAGATATTCAAGCTTGATATAGATTTATTAATGATATGTTCACGATTTGCGTTAAAAAACGTTATTCAAAGGTATCATGTACATAATCTGATTAATATCTTTGATTAATACAGCTTACATTGATAGAGATCATAGTGAGTCGTGCTAGTAAGATGGTAATAATATGAAGATATCTTGCAGACCTTTCTAACAGGCTAAATTTCAAGCCGAGTCATGCAACTGCGATGTTAATGGAATATTATATTTAACCAGTGTTTAAATAATAATAATAACAGTAATAATAATAATAATAATAATACCAGCGATTTCAGCGTTTGTTAGGCCGTAAGCCTTTCACCGAATCTTCACATCGCAGAATATTCACAGCTTTAAGTATTGGGCAATGTTCAAAGCAATGCGTATGCGGTGCAATTAAAGAGAAATACTTTACCCATATTTAAAGCTGGACTATTCAATATTTTTACCAAAAATCCTGCATATGTGATGCAAATTAGAAATATTTTACAAATAATAAAGCCTAACTTTACCCGTCATCAGGCCACTCTGAGTCATGCGAGTGCGACGTGTGTTCAAGTCAGTTCCCCCTACGTACGCACCTCATGCTCGACATGTCTTACTCACGTCTCGACCCCAGCGGAGCCGCTGCCCGTAAGACCAGCGGAGGGACAGGCGGGTCCGGCGTGACGTTTTCCTTCTTCGGCAGGTCCAGGAAACCGCTCATCAGCAAGGAGGACAGGCGGCCTAGCAGCAGCAAGGTAAGTTTTGCTCGTTATTGTCGTATATTTTATTATACTTTTCCAAAATAGTCTAACATGTACCATTTTAATTGTTCGGTTTTTTGAATTAATGAAATTAAATGAAAAATGCATCGAAATAAGTTGTAAATTTATGTAAATGAATGCATGACTGTTGTAATTACTTCTGAAATAATTTATTTTAGGATGTGAAACAAACCGTCCCAGACATCGTGAACAGTTCCTATTGCCTTGTCTGGTGGAAGTTGCACAAGCCAGCGTCATTGAATTTTCTACCTCAATCGTACTTTAATAATCGTTCTTCATTTGTGCATTTGGCGTAACTCGTAAATTCATGTCCCGGAAATAACTATAGCTCTGGAAAAAGACTCCTCCTTCCATTGATTAAAAAATCTTGAAACGCGTTCGAACTTAGATATGCGCAACCTTTTAACCCTTAATACTCTACCAGTGATACTCGTATAATTTATGCGAGCGACGACCTTTTATTAAAATCCCTAACGACAAGTAAGGGATCCCTTGAAGGTAATGAAAAATAGTTTAGAACTTTTTATCAAAATGCACATCCAAGTGCAGGATTCACTTCTGCGAACACATGCAGATGGTTCTGTGTACACCGCTGGTTATGTGTGCAGAGATGGTTCTGTTTTCTACGCGTGCGATTAGTGACCAGAGAATTCGTTGAAAACTTATTAGAAAGGTGTGAATCGATGTTTCTGTGGGCACGACTGGTTCTGTGTGCACAGATGGTTCTGTGTGCACAGATGGTTCTGTGTGCACAGATGGTTCTGTGTGCACAGATGGTTCTTTGTGCTAAGATTGTACTGAGTCCCCAGATGGCTTTGTGTGCACAGATGGTTCTGAGGCGCAGTGGCTCTGTGTGCAGAGAGGGTTCTGCTGCACGAATGGTTTAGAACCCCTCATGTATGTGCAGGTTACACTCAGCACGTGTGCGGGAATTCCCATGCCAGACCCGATGTTGCCCCGACAGCCCCAGCAGCTACAGCTCACGGCGCCCCACACTAACGCCCCTCAGGTCAATGAGCATGTCACCCTACACACCCTCAAGCAGGACTGCTTCATGATACCCGTCGGCAGGATGAGCAGGTTCTTCCCCGCCGGCCATCCTGTGAGTTTTTAACAAAGTCGAAGTTTGTATAGCAGTTTTATATTTTTTTAATGTAAATTCCTATTCAATAATTCCACGCTGGTTATATATTTTTTCAAAATTTAAATTTCTATCCAATCGTTTCACGCTGGTTAGCACTCTATAAACGAAAACATTCTGAAATTACTTTTAGGTTAAGGACGAGTTGTACAAGCAGAGTAATAAGAATGTTATACATAGAGGAAAATTTTCATTGCTGATACTATCAGCAAAAATAGTAACAGATCTGGTTCGCTTGACAATGAACCTTTCTTAAATGTTGTTGGTCGCCTGCCGAAGACCACCACTGCCCTGGATGTAATGGACCATCATGATGCCTGCCTTCCGGAACGTAGCCTTCAACACTTCAAGCCGTCCGTATCTAGGCCGTGGGTCGAACCAGCCCTCGGTCGAACGGCCACTTGTCGAAAGACGCTAAATTTTGGAACAGAATGAGCATGTCACCCTACACACCCTCAAGCAGGACTGCTTCATGATACCCGTCGGCAGGATGAGCAGGTTCTTCCCCGCTGGCCATCCTGTGAGTTTTTAACGCAGTCGAAATTTGTATAACAGTTTTATATTTTTTAATGTAAATTTCTATTCAATCATTTCACGCTTGTTATCACCCCATAAACAAAAACATTCGGAATTTAATTTTAGGTTAAGGACGATTTGTTCAAACAGAGTAATAAGAATGTTATACATTTAGGCAATTTTTTTTGCTGATACAATCAGCAAAAGTATTACCAGATTTGGTTCGCTTGGCAATGAACCTTTCTGACATAATTAAGTCTCGTCCGCTGGCCATCCCGTAAGTTGTTAGAGCTTCGTTGGTGAGTTCACTTCTGTTAACACGTAAAAACCCAACGTATTACATCCCAAGTACTGCTGGGATTACAGAATTTGTGTTTCTTTATTTAGTCACGTGCACTCAATTGTCGTTAGAGTGCTGATGGATCAGAACAACGTAACGTATTAAAACATGTTCCTTTATTAATCCGTATGCGAGTTGGTTGTTGATAATTTGGGTCCTTGAAAAAGGTGCCAATTTCGAATTAGTCACAATTTCATAGATTATTGTAAGGATGGTCAAGTTCAACGTTATCAAGTGACGCTTGAGTCATCAATTGGGCTGTAAAAAATCATAACATTATTTGCCTTGCACGTCTTAGATTCCAAGTTTCGGTGAGTCTGGCCGCGTCCGCATGCTGGAGACTGCGGATCCGCACCTGAAGCTCGTCTACCACCTCATGACGCCCTGCCAGCCCCTCCTCCCCTCCATGAAGTCCCCACTCTTCGAGCCACACAAGCACCAGAAGGAGTGCGTCAGTAAGGTATTATTGATACAGTTTATACTGTAGTTTTTCAAACTAAACTACAGTCAGACTACGTTCTGAAATTCGACAACTTTCTGGAACTAAAAAAGTTTCATGAAGTAAAAAAGTTTCCAGAACAAAAAACGTTCTAGAACTAGACAACTATCTACCTAGAACCAGATGACTTTTTAGAACTAGACAACTTTCTAGGACTATTTCATTCTAAATGCAGCTAAGTAAGCGATTAAACTGAGGAATTTCTTAAAATTGGTACGAGAGATTCAATAAATTTATTGGCTGAACGTCATTCACAGTCATTTAACTAAAACCTCGTCGTATGACCTAATAATTAAAGATAAATACTCTCGGTATTGAGATCTAAAACAATTATGCCATGAAATTGAATAGGTTTTAACTTCATTCAAGCATCTGTCTGTCGTATAGTCAATATAAGCTTTGAATGTTAATCAACGCATGTCCCAGACAAGAAACTCTGAATTACTTTATAAAACATCAGGCCTTCAAGACAGCGGCCGTGGCAGTGTCGTGTCCGCAACTACAGGGCATGGTGCTCATGAACCTCGAGAAGGAGTGCGAGGACGGCAGAGGTTGGTCTCGAGAGACATGCGATGCTTCAAACTATAACTGATGAGAAATACTAAAATTAAGTTGTTGTGTTCACTATGCATCCTTCTAATAATAAAGGTTCAAATCTCGAAATATAATAGTCGAGTATCACCAGGTAAATTACACTAGTATAAACCACAGAAAGTTTTGAAGTACTATTAAATCGTCAATTAATTCTGTAATATTTCACAACGACACACATAAACTAACGTGATCAATTAACTTATCATGGTAAAATAGCCTAAATGAAATGCTTTATGAAATACAACAACTCAACCATAGCAACAATAATCGCATCTAATTTTTTACAACAATAAGCGCATTCACCGTAACCTAAGCCGTATTGGGAGGTGTCACGACGTTGTCATCAATTCGTTAGAATACCCAAATAAACGCTCAGACGATGTTGGTGTACTTTCATTTGCAAATTGCAGCTAAAAAAGTCACCACTGATACTTATGCAATGCCTGCTGGCAGACGGGGAGCCAGTGGATGCAGTACCTCGATTTTGCCAAAAAAATTGACAGTGTTCCGCATGAGCGGAACACCGAATGTTGCGTAAAGTGAAATTTCTGTGAATAGGGGAATTGTATTACAATGGATCAGAGATTTTCTAGTGAGTAGGAAATCGCGCTCATCAGCATGTTTTCACAGATTGCCAGATGGCTTAAAAACGATCAAATCCGCGGACAAAAAAGGCCGAAAGTGCCAAAAATTTAATATTTCATACTAATTTGTAAGTTACGGTACAAAGGTTTAATTTTATTTTTTTTTACTTTGTTCAATACAATATGGATGTACCGCCTTAATAATTTTTTGCCGACCAACGCAAGTCAGAACTTAAAACTAAATCGCGGAATTTATCCCATGAAAAGACCATCGGGTAACCCTGTCCTAAATTGCTAACATGTCTGCTGTAGCTGAAAGCGACACGCGACGTAAACAAAGCGTCGACGGTGTCACCGCGTCTTGTGTTGACAAGAAGAAACCTTGAGCTAGTCTTACGGTTTGTGAGTCCCATGAGCTCAAGGTCTTGACGGTTTCATTTGTTATTTGCGTTTTGATCTGTCCTGGGACTGTTTTTTTTCATCGGGTTGCATTAAATTAAAAAAGGAATCCTTTTATCTCTATTTTTTCTATTATTTCTCATCGAACTTCATCTGTGTTATGACCATATTTATTTCGTTATAAATTTGTCACTATTCCTGTCATTTAATCTCCTTTGCATATTACAAAATTTAATTTTCATTGTAGTAACGTTTCTCAGTGATTTTGTTCGATCTCGAACGGTGTTTTCAAGCACTCTATAGTATGATTTCTCTTTTTAGTAGCTCCTTATACCTCTGCAGTCTAGAATTCTTTAACACTTGATCTCCACTCTTATTTAACTAATATTTTTAGCATAATTTGTGCTGGTTTATATTTTAAAGAATATTTCTCTGGAACTTGCAACCTCTCTCCTTATATCGTCTCGTCAATCAAACGAGCTATTAACACGTCTCAAATTACTTGCTCCTGTGTTTCCTTTGATTTGCCCATTATGTTCATTGTTTCGCTGTCCTGTTGCACGCTCGTTATAAATTCGATCTCGCCTGTCAAGTTTAGTGTTCTTTGTCTGAGGGAATCTTCCCTTCTATGGCTAAAGGTAATTCATACGTCATCTCTTCTCATCGCGCGCCTATATTCCACGCGCTGCATCGCTCACTTAAGCCCCGCTGTATCGCTCGGATATGACACGCTGTATCGTTCGGATAAGCCCCGCTGTATCGCTCGGTTATGACACGCTGTATCGCTCGGTTAAATCACGCTGCATCGCTCGGATAAGTTACGCTGTATCGCTTGGTTAAGCCCCGCTGTATCGCTCGGATAAGTCACGCTGTATCGCTCGGTTATGACACGCTGCATCGCTCTGATAAGTCACGGTGTATCGCTCGATTAAGCCCCGCTATATCGCTCGGATAAATCACGCTGTATCGCTCGGTTAAAGACCCGCTGTATCGCTCGGATAAGTCACGCTTCATCGCTAGGTTAAGTCACGTATTTTTATAATCCTTCCTCGAACAACCGAGCAGCTGTGCGTCGTAACACGCTCGAGCGGCCACGTGCGTGCGAATTGGTGCGTTAATTAACTCTCTTCTCAGCGCCAAGTTTCGTGTGCGACTCAGCGAGGTTTCGCTTCCCTTTTTGGCATCGTGCCCCTTGGTTTTATTTTAGATGTGTGACCTTAGCATTAACATTGTCTTACTTTGCAGAGATCGATAGTGTTGTCAATAGTGTTAATACGATCGATTATACCTTCAAACAAGCTTCTTCTGAAGTTTGTTTGTATAGTGTCATCGTACTTAGCAAAACCTCTTACATGCATCATTTCTGAAGTATTTTCCATTTAAGCGAGTGATCTAATAATGTCACTGAGTAAAATATCCCTTAAGGCCCTGATTGAAAGCCGAGCGAAGTCTGAGAGCGAGGTTTTCTCGACCAAGTTTTGGGTTTGAGGTTTTTTTCATCAAGTCTGCCACTTTTTTACTTTTTTCGAGATGTAAAAGGGTTGCAATTTTTATTTTCCATTGAATGGTATACTCGGCATTCCTTGATCAGCTCCTTGTTGTAAATATTCTTTCTCAAAAAATAGTTATGATCGAGCCTGCTGATACGCGGGGAAAATCCCGCATACTAGCTGCTCAAATAGAGGCGTTGTGAGAAAGTTTGAGGGGAAAGAGGGCTTCGTAAATTACTCGACTGTCAGTTCACGACGGGCGGCATGGTGTCGGGAACTCAATGAGAGGCGAATAATAATACATACGTGGCCAGTGGTCGGCCTAGTCCAATTAGTTATAGCCGACCGTTGGCCATTCCTCGGCCACCTGAAAGCGACCAGTTGCCGCAAGAAAGGGGCTGGGTAGGGTATCATATTACAAAGAGTACAAGCTCGAGGGTAGCGACTGGCCGAGCTTCGGGCAGATCAAGGATTTTACACGATGGTCGCGAAAACCTCGCTCTCAGACTTCACACGGCTTTCAATCAGGTCCTTAAGAGGCCGGTGGAGCGGCCGCCAGGCGCGTTAATCCCTACGAGGGTTCTTAACAATAAAGGCAACCAATAACTCTCCTCCTAAATAAGATACAAGTCTGAAATTTGGAATGGCGATCTGGCTAATTATTTCCAATTAAAGGACAGTAAGATATATTATGTAAACTATGTATTATCACTTTTATCACGAACAAAAATTTTAAACCATATGAAGATCGTTAAATGAGCGACTTTTTCCAGCGCGACAACATTTTCTAACATTTTCGCGACACAAGTTAATTTAACTATTTATTCTTCATTGATCTCTACACAAAGCATTTCTGAATCATTCTTTTAGCATTAGATATTAGTCGACATTATTAGTGGTGAGTGAAAATTCCGTAGATTTAAGCAAGACCTGACTCATTGTCGTACCGGGTGTAGGCGCAGCCTACCCTATATGGCAATAAATCTTTTGTCGTTCAAGGTAAACATTCCTTCTTCCCTCCCTCTTCTCTTCGCAGTTCCTTTCGATCAGCTTTCAAAGCCCTTGTCTGAAGCTGCGGAGTCTTTTAAAGGGTCTAAACTAACAATGCATGTTTCCATGCATCTTCAATAATATGAAAATGTTGTTAAGATAAGGTTATTAGTAAGAAAACAACCAATTTGATAAAAGAGTACAATTTCGTAGAAAAATTAGTAGTATGACGCTCGCTGATTAAAAATGTAGAGGAGGGGGAGTAGAGGAGGGGAATGTGCAGCCAGCCGTTAGAAGGCAGAGCCTGGCCCGAGAAATTTTAACCCCGTGAGGCCGTGTGGGCTCGATGCGGCGTTCAGCGACCGCTCCACCTGACTCTTAAGCGAAGCCTTGCTATTTCCTCCTTATTTTCCATTTAATTTAATCCACTTAAAGATAAATATAATGAACAAAATCTTCCTTAACTGCAGCCTGTTTATGTCCTCCTGCAGTCGAGTTCTCGTTCATGATCGTGTGGATTGTAGACGTGCGAGCGTGCGACGCTACGAGCGTCATCAAGAAGGTGCGGCAACACACACTCGAGTTCCTGGACCCCACGAGGACCGGCTACACCTGCGACCACTTCTTCGACGTGTACGACGAGGTCGTCACGCTTGCCCGTCCACCTCTAGGTTGGTCATGCTCCCGCCGGGCACTTGACGTTGAAATAACGTCGATTCAACGTTATTTCGACGAAATCGGTTCGTAATCAACGTTGTTTTATCGTCATATGCCTGGATGGGCTCTTTTACACTAGTGCAATGTTCAAGTTTTGTCAGATCTTAACGAACCACCAGCATTTCACTCGAATATTAACGTTGCACGTGATACTCATGTATATCATGCTTGCTACCCGTGTTAAAAATGAAGTATTTAATCCGTGTAACTAGCATTAAACGCTAGTGCATTCTACTCGTGTGATAAATTGAGTATTTAATTCGTGTAACTTGCATTACGCCTGCAGAGAAGTTGTCTAGGAGGGCGAACAGCGCGTCCACAGGTTACATCATCACCGTGTACCGGGTCTTCGAGGGCGATGACGGCCAAAAGTTCGAACGCAACTGGCTCACATGGACAGGTATTGGGTGCAGTGCAACGAGGCTTATCTTGAATTTCATAACTTAAATTAAAATCTTAGTAACAGTAGCATCACCACATTTTCCATAAATGACAAATAATAGAAGTAATGATCCATCCCATACAAAATTTTTGGCAACTACCGTGTCGCGGCACCGAACAGTCATGTACAGCATCTCTGTAGAAAACTATGCAGCGGCATTGAACAATCATTTATAATATGTGTTTGGTGGATACCGTGTAGCGGCACTGATCAATCATGTACAATGTGTGTCCGTAGAATGACATATTAACAAAAATAGTATCGCCATATCTCATAATTTCTTCACTCTAAACTGAAATTATTTCTTCTGAATTTAGAACTTGATAGTCAAGTGTCAATTGCAGAAATCAGTGCAACAATGTGACCGATCTTAAACAGCATTTATTTCCAGGGGCTAAGACTCTCTACCGAAGCCTGACCCAAGACTTGGAGTTGCGACGCTTCACTTTACACAAATCCTCCCCAAGAAACGGCATCCTGCGCTACATTTTAGTGTGCGACTGCGCCAACTTTTTGACGCACATCTCAGTAGCCGTGAAGGCGGTGCCTATGCTGCGTATGAGACTGTGCGGCGACATAGGGCTTTACCGGCCAATATGTACCTTGTGAGAACCAACTTCCAGTGCTCCAAGAAGCTGGCTCTTCTTTTATATTCCCAATGTTTTATCATCTAAGTAGAATTTAGGGTCATGAATAATGATGCGGATTGAACCTAACTGATCCGAATGTGGTATCGTACGAATGTTTTATACCTTCCCGTGGTTAGAACTATGAATGGCATTAATGCACCAGAAATTTGCCATTACCAACCTGTGCGTGCCATCAAAATTGATCAAAGTTGTGTTTTTTAGCTGATCGTTTTGACAATTGGTTGAATAATGTACCGTCATTTATATGAACCACATTGAAGGCAGTGTAATGGCACTTGGTTATGTAAGATGGCCATTCCATATGCCAGCCACGAAAGTTACAAAATATCCCTCGTATTATCGAGGGAGCTTTTCATTCGTCATTTCCCACGTACTACATTTGTATTTCATGTTGCGTTTACTGGAACTGGCAATGGTAATACTCACGTTATAGTGACAATAAGCAAAGGATTTAGTTTGACTTAAATGTAGCATCCTCTTATATTGTAACTATAAGGAAACTCGCATAATGTCAATTGCAATTGATATTTCTTACATGGTGAAGAATGTGTCAAATTACAGTGAAGAATGTGTCAAATAAAGCGCAATTGCAAGATGATCTTGACAGCATAGTTAACTGGGCTGATACGTGGCAGCTGCGGTTTAATGCTGTCCAGGGGCCACGGCTATAAGCTAAAAAAATTGCGCTGCATCTTCTCCACGCGACAAAATTTCTTCTCGCTTCGAATCACCGACATGTGGAACAGCCTCCCCGATGACATCGTTGGAGCTCCAAGTATGAACGCGTTCAAGAACAGACTAGGTAAAGTTATGGAAAAATATATGTTCAGATTTGAAATGCCTAGCTCCTTATCGAACCCGGTGGAAGTCTAGTAGCTACTTCAAACTATCGCCAGTCATGAAAATATCCGGTCAAATGACACGAGTTTAGATCTATGAACAAGGCACGAAAAGGAAAAGAATCTGCGACAGGCCACATCAGGCCTACATTTCAGCGCCGACATCATTATGTTATGTTATGTTATGGTGAAACCTATTACTTCAGCATAGCAGTAAGATTTATGCTACATCATTTCTACATTAGTTGCTGACAATAGAATTCAACGTTTTTAGCGTGTAATCAACGAAGGAAGTTTCATCCTTGCGGGAATTGGCACGATGACTTAGTCACCCAGTTTTGAACGCAATATTTACATAATATAGGACTTGCATTCAGCACGTTCGAATTTCCTCCGTCAAGCACTGATTCTGCAGACGCTAATAAATGTGACAAATCTAACTTTAATCAAGAAATTTTTAATTAAAACTTGCTCTTTTATCCTTTCCTCTAACGTTTGGAGTTTACATGATAAAAACTTGAAATTTTCTATTCGATTAAACGGGGAGACAGCTATTAGTGTTGAAATTCTCCAATATGAAAGCGTTCCTAAGACTTGACTGGATTGCCTACTTCTTTCAAGGTTACCATCTCAGTAGAAGAATACAGTAAGTGGTAGTTGGGTACTAAGCATATTTCTTGACGATGTCTTGAGCGAAGACTCCCAGGCTGTGTTTAATGCAAGCACGCAACATTTTGGCTATTTGCCCACGGCTTTTGCTTCGGCGGCTTGATGTTATCTAGCTGATTGATTCATTTCCAGGAAGGGAAATGGCACCTATGGCTTTAGGCACTTAATCACACAGGCTAATATGCCCTCTAGCGTGATTACGAGCGGAAAGGAATAGATATTGAATTATGGGCAAAGGCTATTCAGGGGTCTATACTGCGTCCCCCGTAGTGTCGTCGTGAAGTGCGGTGTGAAGGACACTTCAGATTTTTGTAGTGCGCGTTATGCTTTTGGCCCAATTTAGCATACCAGCCGTAGTGTTCCATGCCGCACTATGGCTTGCAGTGCGTAGTGCTACTTCATAGTGCTAGTGCCCTATTTAGCATGCCAACCGTAGTGTTCCATGCCGCACTATGGCTTGTAGTGCGTAGCGCTACTTCATAGTGCTAGTGCCCTATTTAGCATGCCAACCGTAGTGTTCCATGTCGCACAACGGCTTGTAGTGCGTAGTGCTACTTCGTAGTGCTAGTGCCCTTTTTAGCTTACGGGCCACTTAACCGCCCAGCAACCACGCTGATTTTGACCAGAACTGTCGCAGGAATTAAGCTGGAATCGAACGCAAAAATCTACGCCTAAACGACCCATCAATTGGAGGTCAACTCACTCTGAAACTTCACAACCAGCAGAGCGACTTAATATGACTGTAAATGAATTTTAAGGTGTCACTAAACGATCAAGACGATCAAGCGGCTTGACCAATAAATAATTTGCGTTAAACGATTGACTCGAGCCCGATTGACCGTGTAGGAACCCGTTTGACTTGGTGGTGATTAGTAGAAAATTTTAATGATTCAAGCGGTTGAAGGAGATGATTGATCGTTTAGAGGTATTTCCTGCAAACATTTCCCTGCACCATGGCGTGCAGAACCGTTGAATGTGAACTTCCCGGTTACTCTTAACAGGGAGGTCATTTGTTTGTCTTAACATAACATAACATAATGATGTCGGCGCTGAAAATGTAGGCCTGATGTGGCCTGTCGCTATTCTTTTCCTTTTCGTGCCTTGTTCATAGATCTAAACTCGTATCATTTGATCGGATCTTTTCATGACTGGCGATAGTTTGAAATAGCTACTAGACTTCCACCGGGTTCGATAAGGAGCTAGGCATTTCAAATCTGAACATATATTTTTCCATAGCTTTATCTAGTCTGTTCTTGAACGCGTTCATACTTGGAGCTCCAACGATGTCATCGGGGAGGCTGTTCCACATGTCGGTGATTCGAAGCGAGAAAAAATTTTGTCGCGTGGAGAAGTTGCAGCGCAATTCCTTGTTTTCCTTTACTGCCTTCGTTATTGCTGAGAAAGTTTACATTATGATAGACTCAATAGTCTGAGCAGCGATGGCGCAGTTAAATTTGATCTACTTACTCATTCCAGATACTACATGTACCTGGGTACCTCAGCGTGATAGTTGATGTCTCGCTTGCAGGAATCGCCTCACGCATATCTGTATCATTCTCCTCGATGTCGGGCTGTACTAACTCCAGCTGATAATAAAAGCTTTCTATATGTTCACTCGCAAAACATTCCTATAGTCCTCTGGTTGCTTATCCCGCGGAAAATGCCATAAATGTTCATGAGAAAACGATTTCTATCTTTATACACTACTTTTGGCCACCGTCGTTTTTTCTGTTCTATTTTTTCGCTAGAAGGCAACCAATTTTAGGAAAAGCCTGAGAAGAAGGGCAAATCCGTATTTGAAACCATTGCTAACTATCAAGCTCAAAAAAAAAAAAAACAATCACGAGCGACGAGCAGCAAGTGTTTGCAAATCCCATTTCCGAATACGTTGAGACGAAGGTTTTGATCAAAAGATTGAAGGCCCGAATGATGTTGATTGAAGCGCGCGTCAATCGATTGACGCGAGCTTCAGACCCGCTTGATCGTTTAGGCCTTTAGGGTCACCTTTAATCTCTGTAAAATTCTCAAATATCGGCGTTACTTGCGGCATCTTTCCCTCACGGACAACACTAGTAAAAAGGGTCATGAATAGATTTATCAGCTGGCTTTTCGCTTCCTTTGTTGGTCGAGCCTGCAGACCATGATTTAGGCGAGTTGTGACGGAATAAGGTGACTTGTCGGTGACTATTTTCACTTCAACTTGCAAATTATCTAAAGGTACTCTTAAGATCTCTCTCTTCAAAGTCATTGTCATGCTAGTGCCTTCCCGTGTGAAGGCCTTGAGAGACTTACGACTCAAGTTTGAGACTTGATTCTTTTCGACTACTAAGTCCCAAGTAAAAACTCTAGCTGTTCATAGGTTATACTTACATTTATAAAATCAAAGAGGGATTAAATTTTTCTGCGGAGTCAAGCATTTACATGTATGAAATTATGCTTCAAGGACGTCTGATCAAACCTACGCACGATAAAGAATCTAGGTTTGATCAATTATTTCGCTAGTAGCATTGTACATGATATCCTAAAAAAACTGTGTTAATAATGAGACAAACTGATCAAAAAAAATATTAACACAGGGGATATATATGCGGCTAAGTTTGCGAATTTTAAATTTTTTACAATTAAATAATAGTACCTTAACTTTCGAAAAAATTTGATGAATTCATGGTTAGCTCTGCGTTCACTAGACCTGAGAAGTCAGGATTATCGGTAGAAATTTAGTTTGTTTCCTTCGTCTGATTGACATTCAAAGTAATTACCATTAGTCAATTAGTTAAACATTTTCATGAAATATATGCATAGTAATTGTTTTTTAAGCGGGTTCTGGCAGATGCAGCGCGGGACAGTCTGGCCTTGAACCTACGCTACACCTGCTTAAACCTGCGCTGAATGCTACCTTAAAATCATTCAGCACAGATTTAATTAAAGCAGGTGTAGAGCAGGTTCACGGCTGGACTGTCCCACGTTGTGATCCGCGCTAACGCTCACGTGTTTTTGTCCGACCGGTCAGATGCTGTACGGAACATTATGATTTTTTATGGACAAAAATGGATTTGAATTGATTCTACTAAGTACCAATTTCAAATTCTATAATTTGCTTTTATTTTAATTATAGGGTTTTACAATAGTCTATTCTCAATTCTTTCTTTCTAGTTGCTTTCGTTTTATGTTCGATTCCGTTCGTAACTTTCACGAAACCGAACATTTTAATTTTGTTACGTTTATGGTTTTAATTACGGTTTCTTAAGGAGTATGGGATACGTAAAACAAATTATCAGGTGAATAGTTGTTGGAATATTTACTCTTTTATGTGTACCGATGTTTTATATGCTTAAAAAGAAGTTATCATTTGGGCGCATGCGTTTGTGCAGTGCATTCGAAACTTTCTCAAGCAATGTAAATGATTGAGCGGCGGAGGACGTACTTAGAGGTAAGCTCTTCATATTTTCTAAATGCGGTCTTAAAATAGCATGTTGGTATAAAATTCTTGCAGTCTATCGTTTAAATAATTTTCAAGTATCATTTTATGAAGTAATTGTGTGTCTTTATCTCCTTTGGTATGATATTTTGTCTTCAGTTGCCGGAGCAATATTTTGGCTATCGCGAGTTCCGAAGATTGGGACCATGTGGGCTTGGATCGTTGTTTCTCGTGCCCAAAAGTTGTGTTGAGCAAAGTAATGTGTTAATTTGATTGATAAATGTTTCGTCTAGATCACTTTGCTGTAAAAATCATAGTCCGCTCATTGGTGATCATGTTTTTCTATTTACCCTTCTATTTCTTTTATTTGTTACCACTTACCACACAGGTCAGGAAGTTTCTTGTTTTTTTCAAGTAGCCCTAGCTAGAAACCGACATGACATCTGCCAAAAATATTTTTTTGCAGCAATATTTAGGAATAGGTAACCTAATATATTGATGACCTTATTTTTGCAATACTTTTCAAGTTATTTGTTACCTCAAATGCCAGGAAGTTTCTTCATTGTTTCAAGAAGAAACAGCCACCCACTAACAACATTTATTTTAGAGTATAGTAGGTAGTAGGACCTAATTGTTTTTTAAGCAGATTCTTTCCAATTTTTAAGCCTTGTCTTCCTATCACCTATGGCCCTTGTAAATTAGGGTAAACGCGGTATATTCCGACAGGCGACATCGTAGGTAATTCTGTCACCTCCATAGTGGCAAACCAGGGCTTTTTTAGAATCAGTTCATTTTTAATTTCTTCATTTACTCAAGATTTAAACCAATTTCTTAAGTCTGGTAATGCTGGTATCCAGGATACTTTACTGGTCTACCAATAGGACTCAAAAATGAACTTGAGGGAGAGACTGGAGAGTCTAAAAAACTCTCTGCTCGCACCTGAAGATGTTCTTCTACTGCTCCATTGCCATGATTATAAACATGTATGCCTTGACATGCTGAGAGCCTATGACCCCAAGTTAGCAACATGCAGCGCCACAGTTAATGTATATACCAAAATAGGAACCTGTTCCCGTGCATAACGCGATTTCCATAAGGAAGTTCTTCTGCCGTTGCCTAAATTTGACGGTTCATGTAATTTTGGAATCCTGTTAGTTTATAGCCCGTTGTTCTGGGAATCCCAAATCCCCTTAATAATAATAAAGCTTATGTTTTCTTTTCAACCAACATTTTACATAAAAGATAAAAGATAGGACTTGCATTAAATTGTTTCAAAACATGGAAATATCTATTCTGTGTCTTTAAATTGAATTTATATGTACCGATTGCCAAATCAAATCCAATTTTCATTGCAATCATTTCCTCCAAACCTTTCCAACTCTCCCATTAAAAATATAATGTCAAGTTCTGGTAATATACGACACGATCAATATCGTGGATACGCGCCCGATATATTTGTGGTGTCACTCTTCCTACGCACAAACCCAGTCGCGCACACACAAGATTAGATAAATATATATATGATTATTGTAAGGATCATTTCTCGCGTTAAATTTATAAAATTGTTCTCGTGCAATATGCAAAAGCCCCTTAAGTTTCTTAGCAGTTTGCTGATGCATTATATTGATTGGATTCTTGTGACTGTTACGTTGGACGCGTTCGAGCGTTGATTGGATTCTTGTTACTGTGATGATGCAAGCACTGTTTTTTTTTTCAAAGAAACAGCTGTGGCATCTTGCAGAGACTCATCAGTGATGATGATGGAGTGAAAGTGGAAGTGTGCTGGACGTTCCAGATTTTTGGGTCCTGCTTTCCAATTTGCTATGTTTACCAGTTAATATATTACCCCTCTGGATTTCCACACTGTTGGTAGGTACACTATGTGAAACATAAATCTATACTTTTTTGTTTGTGTGAATTAAAAAAAAAAAAATGAAAGAATGCATGAAAATCTTGAAAAACAGCCAAAAAAGGGTACTGTGGAAATCTATCTCCTCCCAGAATTTTCAAGCTACAACATCGAGATGCATATCATTCGTTGTGTAAGGACCATGTCCATATCTATTGATTGGTTGTAGTTTTTTTTTTAGTTATAATTTTTATGGGTGGGGTGGGCATTTTTTGGAAATTTTTTGATTCCCCTATAAATCACCTCTACCCTTTTGAATTTCCCTTCCTTTTTCAAAATATTTTTAACACTATAATGAAATAGAAAAAAAAAAACTACAGCCAATCTCTCTATCTTCTATTTGCTAATCAAATAGTATATCTCTCATTGCTGTAGCTCAAAAACTTTAGGAGGAGATAGGTTTGCAGTGTCAAGAAGTGTGAATGTTCAGTAGAGTGCGACAAAGTCCCAAGCTCCTCAAAATAGGCATTCAAGGTGGTATGGATACAAGACTAGACGTTACTGGAGATGAAATTCAGTCAAGGATGGTGGGAACAACTGCATGAGAACCATCCCACATTACAGCAGCTGGGTAACTAAAGAGCAGACCGTCTATTTATGCATCTTCAGACCATCTATTTATGTGCCCGGCCGGTAATTTCTGCCTATCTTAAGGGGACCGGCTACCCTAAAATTTGAAAATTTTGAGTTTTTCTGTTTCTTATCTCATCTTAAAGGTTGTTTTCTTGCGCATCGAACGATATAAGTATCATCCCTGTGCGTCGAAAAATCACTTTGTGACAGCTCCTCAAAGGGAGGCGGGTTTTAGGTCCCTTAACACGTTGACTACGATTGATTCATCTAGTACTATTATTTCATTTTTTGTACTTTTTTAAGCAGGGTTGCTAGACGGTCATTTTTTCCGGACAAATTCCGTGATTTAGTTTTTCTCAATTGCGTTGGCCGGCTAAAATTTATGATAGGGGTACTTCCTAATTAAATTTTAAATACTGCAAAAAGAAAATAAATGGAATTTTTATAGCGGAACCTACAAATAAACTAGTATACATTGAATTATCGGCCTTTTTTGTTCTCGGATTTTGCCGATTTTAGGCAACCTGAATTATGCACCACTACCTCCTGGAGAAATACATTTCGTGGTACGCATATGTACCAATACGTAGTCAACGTGTTAACAAAACTCTACGAGGATAAATGACGCGCTGGTCACTCCACAAAGGAAGGCCTGGCATTAAGCAGCCAATCATGGCACTAAAGTGGGCATAGTCTTGTTTGAAAGAGCACTTTCTTACGCATCGATTGGTGGTACACCCATCTTTGTACCTCCATTTTCTACTGCACCACGCCCCATAGAACAGGGGGGGGGGTTGGGGGCGGCCCTAAGTAATTCCTAAGGCACTAATTACGGGGCGAGACTACTAAAACTGCAAGCTGAAGCCAAACCTCTCAGTGCCCATCATGACAGCGACGTGAAAGGTGTACAGCCAGTTGCTCCATACCTTCCTGAATGGTTTAAGGCTAAGTTACGGTATTTTGGCTGCGTTGCGACTCTTTTATGTCTATTTAAGTGCCGCGCGGGCAGTCTTTTGGCCGTACTGAAAACCTCATACTGCTCTCACGGCAAATATATCTCCTCCTACAGTTTTCAAGCTACAGCAATGAGACATATACCATTCGATTCGTAAAGACCAGGCCTATCGACTCTAACATCACTTTTTTGAATTTCGGTCTGGTTCGTTTTTTATATGGGGGGGAGGGGTGAAAAATGAGAAAAAAATGGGGAAAAATGGAAAAAACGCAATAAAAAAAAACTAGATGGAAAATGAAAAAAGTGATGTTAGAGTCAATAGATATGGTCTTTACGAATCGATTGATACGTGTCTCGATGTTGTAGGATGATATTTGTGGGAGGAGATAGATTTTCTAAAGTACCCCTTTTTAGCCGTTTTCTATGAATTTCACGTTTTCTATCAATTTTTTCGAAAAATTCATATGAGCAAAATGTTTTTCTTTTTACATTTTACATATGTATGTGAAGTTTAATGATGATCGGATAATAACTGTAGAAGTTTTTCCGGAGGGTAGCCGGTCCCCTTAAATGTGAAAGAACTCCACCACCCCTAACCCTTTTGTGATCTGTTGTGAATGCACAAATCAACATACAGAAATGATTTTGGTACCATTGGATAGGTCAGAACGTCAGCTTTAAGATGGGCATAAAAACTGGAAAATCAAAATTTGCAATTTTTGACCCAGAAAATCAGGTGGTAAAGGGTTAAAGATTTGAAAATTACAATTGAAAACTTCTTAGTTGTTATAGTACTGCACAATAAACAGGGACAGGGAGCCTGAGAGGTTCAGTTATGAAGGCAGGATTTAAACTTTCCTGCTTAATTCTGGAATCTTATGCCTTCTTGTCCAACATGGCAAATTTTTGTCATATTTGGAACCTTACAGCCCAGCTGTTCACTTAATGATGTCAGGCATAGAATATATCTACTTGGCAAGCTGCGACTGGATTTTTGAGCCATTGTTTTATGGGTTTGCCAGCCATGATTCCATTTGTTTGAGCCGTGAATTCCATATCTCGGCCTTGAAAAGCCATTTACCAGCTGCAAACCTATTATTTACTAAGTCCCATGCACGTGTTACCCCACATCTCTAATTTTACCATAAAAACAGTCACTAACATTTGTCTTCACTTAAGCGGCAACTGAACAAGTGAAAATGCAGTGTGACTGTTATGACATAACCACAACTACGTGATCTTTGAAGAAACATTTTGGGTTGACTTGTTGTTGATGTTATTACTTTTTGCATGTTATTTTGGCTGGAGGCAGGAGCATTGGCTGGAGTATATATACTGCGGATTGTGGAAGTTAAAAATTTTATGAAGCATTATGTTTGCTAAGTGCAAAACCCGATTTTTCCTATCAAACAAAAAATAATGACATTAGACCTCAAAATTTCATACCTACTGAAATTATATGATATTAGAGCCACAATACTTCAGAAAAAATGGGACTTTTCCAGCCCTGAATGACATAATATAGGTACTTAATAGGGGGGATTCAAGAGCCTTGCAGGAGTGCTTATTGTTTAGGAACTGACAGTGATTTTGGTGCTGGAGCACTGTAGTACAGTCGTCCAGGCCATCCCAGTCCTTTCAGAGGAAGTGCTCCTATTTTGGTTTCAGGAAGTGCACTCCTCAATTACATAGGTACATGGTTTAGAAGGCATTTAGAATGCCACCATGTTCTGAAGTACTGGACAGCTCTAGTTGTGGCATTGAAGGTATAAGTTTACCATGCTAGAAGAAAGGATGTAATTTCTTAACTTGTATTGCAGTCTAATTATAATATCCTACTGTTCTACTATTCCAAAACATAGGGCAGAGTTGAAGACAATGGCAAGTCACCTGTAAATGAGACAGAAATGTCTATCCTTTCTGTCAATTTCAACTCTTTCTATGGCCCTTGTCTAATTTTTGTATTAAAAAAATTAGAAAGATAGCACATTTTTGCACATGATGTGCAGAAGTTGCCTGTAGAACAATAGTTTAACCTCTGATATTCCAGAATCAGAGAATGGCTGTGCTGACACCTAAAAGTGTCAACTGTCAAGTATATAAAAGTAAATTGGTACACCACCCAATCTCAAAATTTTGCATAGTATTTTCTGATAATCACTACTGTTTCTTGGGTCACAATTTGGGATTCTCAAAATTTGTAGCAAAAATTTACTGTTATCTGAATTTTTATAAAAGAAATTGATGGCAGGAGCTGATGAAGTGAGTGAAATGCTGCCCATTTATAGGTGTGAGATGGCTCCTTTCCAAATTTCTAGTTTGGGGAAATTTCCACCACCAACATATTCAAACTGCTGCCAAGATCACTCTTTTCAGCAGTAGCTGATCACAGTACAATTGAGAACTTCTTGCCATAGCTACCTTAGCCCTGGTGTGAATTTGTCTACCTTCTCAGAGGATTCCATTCTACCTTCTCTGCAAGATTCCAAATTTATTGAAAATATCACATTAGAGCTGCAATATTCCTGTTATCAATATGAAAATTCCTATCTTGCCTTGGTCTTCAAGACTCCAATAATATTGGTCAAATTGTTGGTGTTTTTATGGATCAAAAATTAGGGTAGAATGCAAGAAGGAGAATATAGGAACTAATGCACATAATGTATATCTAAAACCTGAATTTATATTTTCTTTATAGATTGTGCTTTGATTTTTGAACTGATCAAGTTACCAGGCTGGATTAATCTTGAATATACAAACCACCATTTCTAAAATTCAAGTCTGCTCTATACTGCATTATCAAGTCCTGTAAGTTGCATATTTTGGTAAATTTTATATCTTGCATTGTAATCAAGCAGTTTATTTTAAATTAGCTAGTTAGACTGGCACTGCTAGGCTTGATAATTCCTGCAACACCTTTCCTGTCATTCTGTAGTTCCTAATCTATTAAATTACAGTATGTGCATTTATTCATATATATTTGTCCACTTCTAATTCACATTTTACATAGATGATAGGATTCCCATCCTACTTTTGTTTAAAAATTTGTAAGAAAAAGTTCCAAATTGAATTCATATTGATCACTTGTTCTCCTCCAATCCTTTCTGCTTTTTCACTTTTTTCTTTTTCTTGCATTGAAAACAAAATTTCAGATTCTGGTCATATCCCAACACAAAAGTATCATTGACAGGTGCCCAAACAGCCCCAATATGTTTGTTATGCTAGGTTCAAAAACACCTACAAACTGACATATATATAAATGGGTTTGTTAAAAAGGCTGCCACTTTTATTTAAAAATTTCTTTGTAGTTGAGTTTCTCTAAATTAACAAGAAACAAACTTGTAAGGAACACAAAAATCCTTTGTCACAAACCAGATTTTGACTGATTACAAATATTGGAAGCAATCCTAATTCAGCGCAGAAAATCACACCTAAATAACCAGTCAACTTAATCTCAATGCACTTTGAAACTTCATAACGAGACTGACTGTGCCCTACTATTGGACTGTACCATAACCTTGCTCTTGCTTCTTTTACTGCTTCAGTTAGTCATCTTCCAGCAGCCACCCTAGAAGCACCTCATTTGCTAAACTTGTAGCCCTGAAGGGGATAACTTATCACCAGATTTTAAAAACCTTTATTTTGGAGAAATATGAAGACTTGTTGATCCTGCCATTGTAACCAATATTAGAAATTTTGAGAAACAATAAAATTCTTGACAAAAGTGGCATCCTTTCTAACAAAACCTGTCAAAATGAGTGGCTCTATCCAAAATATACATGATTAGATAGGAGATGATTGATCAAGTAGATGAGTCATGGCTCCAAAAAGGAGGAAAAGAAGTCAATTGTTGCTAGGAAAGTAGACTTTTTCTCACCTGGTTCAAAAATCCATTATATAGCCTAGTTTAGCTAACTTTTATACGTTTCTCACACATTTTGATGGGGGTTTACCATCACATGTTCAATGTTTCAGGCTTTCCTTTGAGAGGGATAAGTATAGTATCATGTAGCACAGAATTAAATTCTGGAATGACATAATGGATCAACCCAATTGTCATTTGATAGCAGTAATTAGTGAACTGGTATGTATATATACTCCTATTGAGTGGAATACCTTAAACTAACTCTTATTTACCCTAGCTGATATTTTTAAATCAATCAAAGGAACCAGTTGAATTAATACAAAGTGTATATATCTATACAAATCGCCATTCTTAGAATTCCTCAACACCTTTATAGTTTGCCCAGCTTGTTTGAGACTAAGCCAGTGACCTGGTTTGATTTTGAATAACTTTAGGGAGAAGAAATGCCTAAGATATTGTATGCAGGATAAAAATTTAATTCAAGATTTTGTGAGTTTTCTTCTTTGGATAAAGATATTTCTGAGCATATTTTCTTCTGAATCAAAGATTGGGAATTATGTCTATTGGCTATGTGTTGCAATAACTTTTCTTTTGCTAGAAAGCAATAAATCTTTCTTGAAGTTCTCAATACAATAAAAAAATAAGGATATCATATTCATCCCCCATCTTGAAAGGAGTAGCAATAAAATACTGATTCTAGTCTATGATGTTGTGCCAAGATGGGAGGGCATTGAAGATAATTGTGGACCATTATTGAATGTGTTGCAGTAAACATATATTTTAAACTAAATTTTCAAGAAATGAAACAAATATAAGTTAGATTTATTTTTTGTAACTGATTGAGTTTTTTATTAAATGCCACTTAATATTAGCAAGTAAAATTAAATTTTGACTGCTGTGATTCTAGGAAGTCCTATTGCTTTGAATATTGTGTCAGCATTAGGCTGCCTAGATCAGCCATTCCAGCTGCAAGCTTAATGCTATAATTTTATTTTATACCCAATTGTGATTTATCAATTTTGTTGTGTGCAGAAGTATTGGAGGTGCAGTAGGTGAGGAGAAGGAGCAGGAGAGTGGCGGTGTTGTTTTCGGAGCAACAGTCAGAGTTGAAAGTACATTACTGGCAGACACAACATTCCCTGCCTAAACAGCAGCAGCTACTGCGTTCATCTTTAACTTACTTATACATTAACAGCTGCAGTCTAAGAATAAGAATAGACAGTAGATACCATTCAAAATGTTGCAATCTGGGACAAAATGTTACAAGTGCAACGGCATTGGGCACTATGCCCGAGAATGTCACAACTTGGGAAACATCCCAAGTGGTCGTGGCCCTAATGGCCATGGCAGTAGTGGTGGAGGCGCCAGTGGTGGTGGCAGTATGAACCGTGGCCGGGGATCCTCGGGTGGTGGACGAAGTAAGTGGTTATTTTCTATACTATTAAGGATTAACCTGATTATTATTGTAAATTTTAAACTAATTTTTCATATTGCTGCTACCACCTACTTGAAATTGTGAATCATACCAGCAATTTCAATTATGAAAATGTGTATCCACATTTCGGTTTGTAATTATAGCTGAGTGTAATTCACTCTCTGTTGTTTCAGTGAAAAGATATGGAAACAGTGAGTTGTTCTGTACTTTCTTGTTTAGCTTTGCTGTACACTCGTCTATGTCATCCATCCAATCAGTGTGTTGTTACGTCATGGTTTAGTTGGTGCCACCTAACCTTATGTTGTTGATTGTAGTAAAGATACCTAGTTTTGTATGCCAAGCCGTTTCCTATGTAAGGCTTAGTTGAGAAAAAAAGTTGGTCCATTTTAATGTTAATGCCTTTCTGGGGTATAGTTTCAATTTATATCTTCTTGAATTAGTGACTTTTAACATTTTTCTTATTTTTTAGTAGCTTTTCTTGATATATTGTGTTTTTTAATTGCCTTACATTTCATTTTTAAGTATATAATTTTCAAGTAAAAATTTTCTTAGTAAATAGCTTGAATTCAACTTGATTGTTGGTCCCTAGACTTGAGGAATCATGCGAGTTGCATAGACTGAAACAGGATTAGTTCATTGGAACAATGATCCACAGCTAAATTTTGTGTTCCTGGCATGCTCTAAATGCTTCTCCTTGCCAGTATTTCACCAAACTTATTGCATACCCAAGCTTTATTTCTGTAAGTTGAATTATTTTCATTATTAAAAAAGTTCATTATTGACTTGGTAACTTTTTATTTTTTTCTTGCTATCTGTTTGTATCAAGTTAATAATGTTGTAAATACATCACAAGTGAATTACCAAGATTTGATTGTCCTATTTTGATGTTGAATTGCTTAACTTTGTGGTTGGTTTCTTAAATTACCTATTTATAGCCTGAAGTCTAATGTGAGCTTCTTAATTTTTCTGCTTATTCCTAAATCCAGCAACTCATTTTACATTTTTATAATTATCAGTTATTTGTATTTACTTAGAAATTGTCAGAAAAATCTCATGCCTCATTTGTATGGTCAAAAGTTATGCATTTTAAGTCTTGCTAAGGTTAAATACTAGAATAATTGATTCCTGTAGAACTGGCATTCCAGTGAAAAGTAGGTACAAAATATAGGAAATTTTCAGTCACTCCAGCCATGGAAATGCATGCAGTTGAGCAGCTGCTAATTTTTATACACGTTTTCAGAAATAATTTTTACAGTATGATCATTTTACCTGTCTGCCATCTGTTATGCTGAAAAATAAGAAAGTGTTTGAATGCCTGAAGTTAGCAGTTGTAATACTTGAGGCCCTAAATGCTGTGTAAGATTTAATTATGCAGACATATTTATTTACATCAACAATCATGATATTTTGGTTTACTTGCTAACTCCTATTATATGCTGAATTTAATTTATTTGTAACTGTTATTGATGGATTTTGTCTCCTCCCAATAGAAATTCAGTTTCATACACATTTTCAGTTTGCCATTTATGAAACCAATGTTGTGAATCTGTCACTTGTTGTTTTTTTCCTCTGAACAAAAAGTCAATTTACTCACAATTTGATTTACAGTCACCAAATTCTATTTTCCAGTCACACAATGCTACTTTCTTATCATAAAATGCTACTTCCTAGTCACAATGTGCTACTACTTTTCAGTCTCAAAATGCTTCTTTCCAGTCTCAAAATGATTCTTTTCAGTCTCAAAATGATTCTTTTCAGTCTCAAAATACTACTTTTCTCTCACAAAATACCACTTTTCTCTCAAAAAATGCTACTTTCCTCTCACATAATGCTACTTTCCTCTCACAAAATGCTACTTTCCTCTCTCAAAATGCTACTTTCCTCTCTCAAAATGCTACTTTCCTCTCTCAAAATGCTACTTACCTCTCTCAAAATGCTACTTTCCTCATGAAATGCTACTTTCCTCTCTCAAAAATCAAAATGCTACTTTCCTCTCACAAAATGCTACTTTCCTCACAAAATGCTACTTCCCTCACAAAATGCTACTTACCTCTCACAAAAGGCTTCTTTACAGTCACAAAATTCTACTTTACTCTCATAAGGAGCTACTTTGTTCACACAGAATGCTACTTTCCATTCACAAGAGGCTTCAATCCAGTCTCAAAATGCTACTTTCCTCTAACAAAATGGTTCTTTGCAGTAACGAAATGCTACAAGTGCAACCGCCCTGGGCACTTTGCTCGTGACTGCAAAGAGTCCGAGGACCACTGCTACCGCTGCGATGGTGTGGGGCATATCGCCCGCGACTGCTCTGTGGCTCCTGCCGAGCGAGACTCCTCGCCTCCCGGTGGTGGAAGCAGCAGCGGCGGAGGAGGAGGTGGTGGTGGTGGCGGCAGCAGTTTCGGTGCCAGTGAGAAACCAGAATTGTTTTTATAGCTATTTTCAATGTTTAATTTTTTCAGTTATAGATATTTCTCTAAACTTGAAAACCGCACCTGAAGATGTTCTTCTACTGCTCCATTGCCATGAATGAATATATCATACCTTAAGAATCGAAACCTTGTGTACCGTACGATATGGTGTCTGACTTCTTATTTGCTCTTCTGAAGCACTTATCTGAGTACTGAATTTTATGGTTGAGAGCAAAACTGAATATAAACATGTATGCCTTGACATGCTGAAAGCCTATGACCCCAGTTGGCAACATGGAGCGCCACTGTTAATGTATATACCAAAATAATAACTTGTTCCCGTGCATCCCGCGATTTCCATAAGGAAGTTCTTTCATAGTGAGGGTAGGAGCACCACCCACCCAGATCTCTTAATTTCATTTTAAACTAGCAGGTTAGCCTGCCGTTGCCTAAATTAGACAATTCATGTAATTTTGTAATCCTGTTAGTTTATATCCCGTTGTTCTTGGAATACCAAATCCCTAATAATAAAGCTTGTGTTTTCTTTTCAAACCAAAATTTTACATTAAAGATAGGACTCGCATTAAATTGTTTCAAAACATGGAAATATCTATTCTGTGTCTTTAAATTATATATATAATTATTTTCCTCCAAACCTTTCCAACTCTCCCATTAAAAATATAATGTCAAGTTCTGGTAATATACCGACACGATCAGTATCGTGGATTCGCGCCCGATATACTTGTGGTGTCACCGTGTCACTCTTCATACGCACAAACCCAGTCGCACACGCACAAGCTTAAATATATAGGTATATATAAGATTATTGTAAGGATCATTTCTCACGTTAAATTTCGAAAATTGTTCTCGTACAAGATGCACAAACCTCTTAAGTTTCTTGGCAGTTTGCTGATGCATTAACCCCTTATATTTGTTTTCAGCTTGCTACAACTGCTCCAAGCCCGGCCATCTGGCGCGCGAGTGTCCCGAGACTGACCGTCTATGTTACGTGTGCAACGAGGCCGGTCACATCAGCCGTGACTGTACAATGAACAAGAACGACTCATCTAGCCAGTCGTCGTCACGCATGGCTCCTTCGTGCTACAACTGCTCTAAGCCTGGACACTTGGCACGCGAGTGCCCGGAGCCCGAGCGTCTGTGCTACGTGTGCAACAAGTCCGGACACATTGGACGTCAGTGCACCATGAACAAGAATGAGTATGGTGGTGATGGTGGACGTGACGGCGGACGTAGTGGAGGTGGAGGTCGCAGTGGAGCCAAGGTAATCATCTTTTTTTTTTGGTTATATTGTTTGCATCCAACTCTTTACTTCATATAGCAATGGCTCATAAAATTTTTTTTATATGAATGTGTAAGAACTTGCTGTTACATATGTGACGTATTTATAACCAGCTAATTTTTACAGATTTCTATTAGTCTTGTTGAAGTTTTGATTGATAGAAGTATTTGTCAACTAACCGTATCCAATGCATTTGACGCTGTGTACTATTTTTTGATCATGAATAAATTTGCATACGGTATTGATTTTCAGTGCTATGTGTGTGGAAAAATTGGGCACATCTCGCACGAGTGTCCCGTTGGGGGAGATGAGAGCGACAAGCGCTGCTACAACTGTGGGGGCACCGGCCATCTCTCCAGGGATTGTTCTCAGGGAGGGTCTGACGCTGCCTGCTTCAAGTCAGTAAACTATTAAGCCCTTGTAATAAACATCCTGGTATCATATCATGTGTATTAGTTAGAAATATTTTACTAATCATCACTTTTTCGTTGTGATTTTATGAAGAATTGTTATGGACATTTTAATGTACCCTATGCTTCTTTCCAGTGGCATCTAAGATTCATTTTTTCCTCTAAGTAAGACGATTAATATGATATTGCTGACTCAACAGGAAATGAAACTTATTGTACTGTCTTAGCGCCCTTCAGCTCATGGCTGTTGATTGTTCTCAGATGCAGCAGCAAAGGCCACATTGCTCGCAACTGCCCCAAGTGCTACGCTTGCGGCGACTTCGGCCACATGGCCCGCGACTGCGAGACTGCCGCTTAGAACGCAGCCCTTCTTAGAACGCCAACTTGTGTGGAGATGAAAGAAAAAACAAGGACCTTTAGTCCACACACCGAAGACCTTACACTACTCCAGATGTCGAAGTTGCTGAGATTTGTCTCGTCTACTTTTGGAGATTTATAATTTCCAAGAACAATTTCTCTGTCATGAGACAAATAATCTATAGCTGTGGCGTCTTGTGTCGAGTGTAATGTCTTCAAACACCTCCGATCACCTCACCAGTCTCCCACTACACATCACATTTATTTCCATAGGAGGTGTTCTCTTTTCAGCTCTGCATTCTTTGTGTGCGTGAGCGCAAGATTTGTTATAAAGTGTTGTATCTGTTCTTATTCTATAGATCGCGATTGCAGTTATGTCAAGATCATTGAAGGCAGGAGCACCTTTGTGGTTGCGGGACATGGACTAGAAGATAGTGTGGTGTTGCGGAGCGTTCCTGTTAGTGTCTCCTCATGAATTTAAGTGCCCTTTGTTCTAATATTCTTCTATAAAACGCCTATGTCAAATCAGCGTCATATTTGGATAATTAAGACTGCAATGATCTCATCCCTTGTTATTGGAAATAACTGAGATGTGTAGGAAGTTTTTTTGATTGGACGATGTGAAGTAATGCGAGGCGCACTCGTTCAATTATGATAAAGCTCATTTATATTAGAATAGACAAAAGAAAGGAATCCCACGTCCTTGAAAGTTTGGCTGCTGCTGCAGTCATGTTGAAGCCTTCAGAAGATCCAATGCTGTTGCTACTGAAAACCCACCTCCGCTTCTCCTGCTACTTGGCGATGGAGGAGGAAAGTGCTGGTGACTCGTTAACAAAAGATGACTGGTGACTTTAGAGCGCGATTTTCTTGTTTCTTGATGTGACTGCAATCACTTATAAGTGTTAGGGATTCAAATAATGTTGGAGAGCAATGAATGGTCGATAAATTTTCTGTAGTCTCAGTTTTGACGGAAATTGAAACTGCTTTTGACAATCAGACATCTCTTCTTCATTTAGAGTTATTTGCAGGCGCTCGTTTGACAGGATTCAGGACTGCAGCTTTGGTGTATGCAGCAATGTTCACCTTCATTGCACGAAAACTTTATTCATCTGCAATCTTCCTTCTCTCGTCATGAAGTCACTTTTTGTGACATTTCAGTTGTTCATACCGTTTCACTCGAGTGCTGCCGCGATACGGGGTGACTTGAACCATTTTTAGCGCTTACCTTTTTGTGATACACATAGTCAAATAGTAAATATATAAAGTACGTCTCTATTGTATTTGTAGTTTATCTCGTGGTACTTCTAGGGTCATCAACACAATTTTTCTCTGGCAAGAACTTTTTAAGTTATAGGGTTTTCTTGTCTTGAAGTCAAAACGGTCCAAGTCACCCCGTGTAAGGTACTTCGTCGTAGAATGCGGTGATCACCAAGGTTGTGTATTTCAAGCCAAAGCATTCGGCTGTGGATTATTCTCTCTAATTCAACAATCCTTTAAGTCGTAAAATTCGCAGTGACGTGGCAGAACAGACTTCCGAACTTCCTTCATCATCTCATTACCTGCTTCCTCCTACGTTTTTGTTGTCGTTAGATCTGCTGTTACCTTTGACGAGACAACATTTTTATCTGTGCGTTGTTTGTTAATATTGATGGTTTATATCCGTTGATTTTGTTTAAAATCTGAACCTTTTCACTGGATTTCAGTTTCCAAGAAATGTTGTCGTAACACGGAAGAACAATGCTTTCTCCCTGTAGTATTGTGATGGACTGATGGTGCTCTTCTCACTCTGCCTCTTCAAAATATCTTTTAAAAATAGAAACTTTCGATGAATATGACAATGCATTGTCAATGGGCTTCTGTTTACTTTTTTGTTTGAAATCGTATTTTGGGTTTAGTGTTGATTACGTTTAACCTCAGCATTGAAGTTGGATTTTTCATTTCTTGTTGGAGTTTGTAGACCTAAACGTATACATTTACGTCGTTGATGCATCGTGTTCCGCGAAACTGGACTTGCTTATTCTATGATCTTGACTTATCGGTAGACGTTTTGTTCAGCCAAGCATTCTAGTGTAAAGAAATCCCGAACCTGAAGTGTAGAACAATATTGGATCAATTCTAATAAATGCCTTGATATAGCCAGGTCCTCATTAATTTCTGGCCTGCGTGGATGGAAATGAAATGAAAATATTCTGCGCTATGATTTAATTTGTGTGTCTGTAGAGTAATGAGTGAAATTTGACAGGAACATACCGCTTGTTATTGTAGTATTTGTGTCTCATTTAAGCAGTTATACAACTTTATGAAGTGAAGAAAAAGATCGCCATTTACCACTCGTTGAAATCGGTAGCCACGCTACGACGCTCACCAATTAATGTTTTAGTTTAATTATACTTGCATTGTGCTAAAATCCTGGCAAATTAGAACTTCTTAAAGCCGCTTTTCTTGGTCCGTGTTAACAGACCATCCCTTTTGAGGTCTACAGGTTTTCGTACTACTGTCACTTGAATGTATTGAATGTATCGAGATGATTCTTGAAACTTCTTGGCCTCAACACTGGGCTCATCCGCTCATGGCGTCTGTGTCCCGTCAATGTGCGTAATGAGACGTTGGTGTGCTCAAAGAAAGTGCAGAGCGTCATTTGGCAACCTGGTTCTCACCATTGTATTGTCATTGGTAGTCCACGAATGAGTAGATTCAATTATGTCTATGAATCCGATCTTGTTTTGAGGCTGCGATACACAATGTTGGCATACTAATGGTTGAAAAGGGTCGTGATGGGTTGTTCGTAATGCAAAGGTGACTTCATTTTTATTTACTAAGCTTATCTTATAAGATGAAATTTTTCACCGTAGTGATGTGTTTCTGGCTTCTTCTAATGGAGGCTTGTTCCTTGGAAGTGAGATTTGTGGTGGACTTGGATGGAAATGAGACTTCCTTGAGGGGCTTCATCACCGTTAAATGAAACTTTTTTGTCGCTGTAGAAATGTTATCTCGATTAGTTCTCCTGCTCAGCTTCCTAGTACTCTAATAGGGATGCCATTTGCCTAATCTTTGTCCATTATAAAGTTCTCCAACAATCTGCATTTCATTTATCTCTTTGTAAATTTAGGCTCTTATTCTTCGAGCGTTCATAGATGACATAAATATGTGCTACTTCGATAGGGAATTCATCGTACAATCGAGGAACTTGCTTGATGCGGTATACGATTTCTGCTGGAATGTTATTCAGAGCTTAATGCTTGGCGTTCAAGACTCCATGTTTCTATGTTTAGTAACTTGTTTGGAGCTCACATTATTATATACGTAAATTTGGTGGATGGATGACTTGATTTGAGAGCATGCGATGTGGCATGTTGCATGAAAACCGCGATCTTTACTCACGGAAGTGCTAAAACGCCTGGCCAGGTGAAAAGTTTCCTGTTTTCATGACGCACAAAAAACTTCAGTATTAAACTACACTCAGAGAGATGAGTTTCTTTGTACGAATAGCAAAGCACTTTTTGCTTTGTGTTAGTCATCCTGACCAAGTGTGGCCCGGCAAGAGGGCGTATCTGTGCTACGTCCGCTCTCTACTCCTGTTGGGGGTAAGAATGTGCATCACTATTAGTACAAAAGAACTCGTTTATTTTTTTGAGTTGAAGATATTCAATTCCAAGATGGCGGCTTATGGAACATTGGTTCAACGCCCAGTACATGTGATCATTATT
This sequence comes from Hyalella azteca, assembly GCF_000764305.2. Taxonomy (NCBI): domain Eukaryota; kingdom Metazoa; phylum Arthropoda; class Malacostraca; order Amphipoda; family Hyalellidae; genus Hyalella; species Hyalella azteca. The sequence goes on along the minus strand of NW_025947290.1, from coordinate 67,900 downwards.
AATCAAGGGGCTCTAGGTCCTTTATAAATAACTCTTAAATTTAATTTGATCTTCTTGCTGGGAAACGTTTGCTTATTTGTTTCATAAATAGTTCATGTTCCCTAAATATTGATCAAGAAATGGGTGAGTTTCTCTGGCCAAGAGTGGTGGCGCTAAGGGACTAACACTTTCCCTGGTACCGGAGAAGTGCGACAATATTTATTTGGTCGTATTTGCCATGTAAGAGACTTCTTAGAAACCAGAGAGAGATTGAAAAAAAAATTAATTAATTAATCTCTAAGTAAGAGATTATTTAGAAACCAGTTTGTTCCGAATTTCCCGGTATACTCCAAGATTTCATTCAATAGCTTATCTATGTTAATGCTGGTTTCCATGACTTACTGGATTGACTGTGGGTTTTAGTAAGGAAGGTCTACAAAATCTTTCAGGTTTGGCATCCAATGCACGCGTCTTAACATGTCGATGATTATTTTTCGATATTAATCGTCTCGACTCGTTTGTCATTGCAGGAAATTTTACTCTCGAAATTAGTTTGTGGTCATGCACTGTTTTTATATTAGTTAAGAAGATTTTTGCGTAAATGAAGAAACTTTAATTGGCATCGGGTTTCTCACGTGCGACCGAAGTAGCAATTAATTATTTCCTTAGAATCAAGTGCATGTTACCGACAAATCAACTGCATTTTAATGACGGATTTTCGTACCGGTATTATTGTGTTTGGTCGATCGCTCGTATTGAACATTCAACTTGGCAACAACTGAAAACATGGCAATGATGTCCGTGGGAAAGTTTGTGCGAACATTTTCACGGACCTAGAGTTTGTTGCGACAATCAGCGAAGTCTTAGTACTCCGAGTAGTGAGTGAGTTTGGGAATGATACCCAAGTTTAGTTTTGTGATTGCAGGCATGAAAAATATAGTAATGACCATAAGGCCTCACATGACAATTAACTAAGAAATGTTTTCATAACTTTTTCGGTCTCACTGTTATGTTTAGGATATGCCAAGCCTCAGTCCCAGAGCTTTTAAATGAAAAATTGTCAGCCTCTTGACAGCAGTAGTGACATGAGTAACGTTTCCGTCAGTTGTGAACAAAGATGTCGGTTCGCGCTGCAGGTTTCATCATTTACCGTAAAGTTTTCGGTTGTGTAGAGTATCTCTTCATGCAAGCGTCTTATGCAGGCAAACACTGGACCCCGCCGAAAGGTAAGACTTGGAATACAACTTGTGTGGAACACAACTTGGAATATAAATTTTAATATGGATATTTTTTTAATTTTTCGTCTGCTTACTTTGGTGTTTTGTCGTCTGGATTAAGACGAATTGAAACGTATTTTTCGGACGTTAACAAAAAAATTTCTGGCCCCTTTCGGTTATTGAGATTAACTCCTTGGAAAATCTTCGCTCCAAGTTACAAGTAATTTTACAATTCGCGAATTTTCATGGGGGTGTGTTTCATTTAGTTCAATTCACGATGTGTGATCTGATCTCAATTTATTACCATCGAGTGATTGAGTAAGCTGCTTCGACTTTTTTGGTGCTAGCTGTACAATACGTGCTAGCTTATTGACATCATTTGACGTTTATTCGAACCCTTCGTCTTAGGTCACGTTGATGCAGGCGAGGACGACTTGCAGACCGCCATCAGAGAGACTCAGGAGGAAGCAGGTCTCGAGAACGAGACGCACTACATCATCGACATGAACTTCCGCAGGGAATTACAGGTTGGGCTTTCTTTAATCAGGAAACGTTGATTCATATTAAACTGAGGCAGCCATTGACTGTATCACTGTTGTTCAAAGTACATTTAAAAGCAACTAAACTTCGCTCGTTCTCGAGACAGAAATGCTTCGAATTAGTACGCTTGGTACCAGTGAGAATAATGGAATAAGATGGGCCTTTGAGTTTTATAATTCATAAACTCTAGTGTCGGGAGACATAACATAATAACATAATACAGACATAAATGTTTCTTCCCTGTAGGTTATCAGTATCAGTATTTGTATCACGCGAAATATTAACTCACAGTAATGCGAACAGACCTGTTTTTGGAGCGTCCACGATAGAAATACTAACATTGCGATGGGGTTTATCAAGTAGTCCTAAGTACTATTAAATGGTTTTAACGCATGAAATTAATGATTAATGTGCATGATTGATGTTGGAATGTCATTCAATGACTGAAAACAAGCCAGTTCTTTGGATATATCCCTGCCTTTGCTATGATGAGAGGACTGGCCTGCAGGATAGTCTTCTCAAAACTGCTTTCGAGGTCGAGAGACTTTTTTTATATCATTACTATTATTAATTATTACCTGTCCATTACCCCCATACATCCACTGTACTCAGTTCATGTACTCATGACATCACACAGTACATGGTCAAGGACCGCCCCAAGACCGTCATGTACTGGCTGGCCGAGTTACGGGCTGGACTCGATGACCCCGTACGTCTGTCTGAGGAGCACGTCGCACACCGCTGGTTGCCGCTACAGGAGGCCGTGGCGCTGCAGGGCTTTCAGGAGATGACCAGGCTACTGCAGGAATGTGAGCGCTACATCCAGGATAAGGAGTAATCCTTAAGAGTGTTGAGATAAGAAACAATCCTTACGAGTGTTGAGATAAGAAACAATCCTTATGAGTGTTAGGATAAGAAACAATCCTTATGAGTGTTGAGATAAGAAACTATCCTTACGAGTGTTGGGATAAGAAAAAAATCCTATGACTAAGAGTGATGAACACTTGTGTACTTGTGTTCAGTCGAGGACTTGAGCTTTAATGCGATAAATGAAACTGTAGTCCAAACAGTCCCAGATTATCATCTATCAGAGTAAGCGGCATAAAGATGAAAGTAACAAAGTGCAAAATAATTTCGAATAAGCGGCGGTGAGGTTTGAAAATTATCTAATCGTATATATTCGTTGTAAAACAAGTTTCTAACTTCAAGACCGTCATGTACTATTACCTGTCCATTACCTCATACATCCCCTGTACTCAGCTCATGTACTATTATTACCTGTCCATTACCCCATACATCCACTGTACTCGGCTCATGTACTCATGACATCACACAGTACATGGTCAAGGGCCGCCCCAAGACTGTCATGTACTATTACCTGTCCATTACCCCATACATATACTGTGCTCAGCTCATGTACTCATGTCATCACACAGTACATGGTCAAGGGCCGCCCCAAGACTGTCGTGTACTGGCTGGCCGAGTTACGGGCTGGACTCGATGACCCCGTACGTCTGTCTGAGGAGCACGTCGCACACCGCTGGCTGCCGCTACAGGAGGCCGTGGCGCTGCAGGGCTTTCAGGAGATGACCAGGCTACTGCAGGAATGTGAGCGCTACATTCAGGATAAGGAGTAATCCTTACGAGTGTTGGGATAAGAAACAATCCTTATGAGTGTTGAGATAAGAAAAATATCCTATGACTAAGAGTGATGAACACTTGTGTTTAGTCGAGGACTTGAGCTTTAAAGCGATAAATGAAACTGTAGTCCTAACACTCCCAGATTATCATCTATCAGAGTCAACTGCATGAAGAGGAACGTAACAATCTGCAAAATAATTTCGAATAAGTGTCAGTGATTTTTGAAAATGATCTAATCGTATATATTCGTTGTAAAACAAGTTTCTAACTACTCACGTGTCTGTATTATGATCAAAATTATACGTTACTATCATTGATGCTCAGCATTAATCAATGTCCAAGTTTTTTTTTCAAGTAATTAATACACATTCATCTGCAGCTCATTTTTCCCTTGTTACGCCATTATTTCGGGCTACAATTATGAAATACAATCTGAATGGAACAATTTGCATTTTCCATTTCCCACTATGGTGCAATTAAACATAGGCTGTATTCAACTTGATTATTGGTAAATACTTTTCCTTCTAGTTGTACAGCAGATATTCAGCAATGAAAATAAGGTCTGGATTTTTACAGTAAATAAATGAATGAGTAGCAAAATGAACATGAAAAGAACGATCTTTAAACTGCGAAAAATATCAGCAGAAAATAAAATTACCAAAGATAGACAACAAAAATAACTACCGTCTCTAATTTCTACTATGTCTGATTTTTTAACAAACCTTTCGGAATTTCTATGGTAATAAATCTATGAGAAAGGTTTAAGGTATAGCACTCGAATGTTTATGAATGCAAGAGACTATGGGGAAATGAACTATGATGTGAATAGCTACTCAATTCCCATAATGAAAAAATGTCTGATCCGAGTTACGCGATGCACTACCTACTCTTTACTGCTTTATTGTTGTCCCAATACTTCTGAAATTCCGCGAGGAGCAAATCAGGGTAAATAGTCATCAATATTAATCCAGTATCACAGCACACATTAGAAACATACATGAAGTGGAAAGCATGACTGAAATATTCGACTCTCCGTTACAAATATGTCGCATAGTTTCCAACTTGACACTAAAGTAATGATATACGGTATATACTCTGGTAACATAAATAAAAGGCACTACTAAGACACCAAATTAAGTCATTTTGACACTAATTGCAATATTTTTAATCAAATAAAATTTAACGACAGGGTTGATCTTTAGCAAATTAAGGCTGCAGAGGGACTTGACGATGCTGTGTTATTCAGCATTTTCGTTAATGACATGATAACAATGTTCATGACATAACAATCTGTTGCTTCTGTGGAGACAATGCTGCTCGTTCAACGAAGATTTCGAATTAAGTGAGCACCAGACTTCATCTAACATGTTTGAATTAAAGCTTTTTTCCCGTTATAAGAAACTTCATAATTTAGAATCGTGAACAACTCCACCATAGATTTTATTTCCTTACGCCATTATTAAAGTATGATTTCTTAATATCGCCCTGGGACATTTTCATATTGTTGTACATTTATTTTTAAACATCAATTGATCACCATTGTTCATGTTTCTACCAATTAACAAAATTCTACACAATAAAAATTACAAATTTTACAATCACTGAAGAACAAAATAAAATAGAAGAACTTTGAGGGCACAAATAGAAGTTTTTGGGCTTTACAGGTAATACAATACCAGAGGACAAGTATGAATTTAGCAAATCTTGACTGAATTGTGTGAAAAAACTTTATCGTTGAGATAAGCTAATGGTAATGGTAAATTCCTTTTGAAGGAGCCAGTGTACTTCTTCCTTTATGCGCAGTTTGCTCATTTAATTTACTAAACAATTAGTCAATTACATGCAATGTAGTAGGTAATTAACTGGCAGGCTTAGTCTAGTCTCCTACAAGACCTGGTGAGCCCAAACATGAGAGCTATCACAGTACTGATATATATAATACAACACAATCTACTCAGATCATTCAGTTTTTACCAAAGTCGCTGCATATAAAAACATTAGACAAGCCAGCATCACAGCTACCTGCATCAATAAACATATTCGTAGAAGCACAGCAATGGGAGTATGAATATTAGTGCACATACTTTATACATCAAGAAAATTGTTAATTCAAAGGCTACAAGATAGGTACAATTTAATGTCAAGAATATTTAACAATGTATAAAAACATCCATTGAATATGTACAAACAAGTTGGAAATGTGAGGAAGACCAGTGAATTAGGATGCTCCAATAATTCATTTCCAATTAGAATAGTTGCATCTAGGCTATAAGTATGATACACAATCATATAAAATATAACAATTGGGCAGTTTTTGTTTAAATTTGATAAAAAAAACTTGAATTCTGCTTGTTACACCCTGACACAAAATCTTAACGCGAATCTAAGTTATAGAATTTGAGTGATACATTATAAAAATTCTATTTAACGGTATCTATTGTTCTGCAGAACAATTGCTTATTATGCACTAAATGAGATAAAATGCAGTGCTCCAAGATTAGCCATTAGATGAAGTCAATATATTTGTTTTTGGATAAACCACCCCATGGAGAATCAATAAGTTTCACTAACTCATGCTGATTTGAAGACATTCTGCCAGAAATACTTGCTGTAATTAATTAATTAATTGCTAATTAATTGCTAAATTTAAGTTGTAGTTTACAATGAAAAAAATTTAAATATTCACTTATCATTTCAAGTTTTGAGGACCTTTTGATAGAAAAAAAAGAAATTTTATCAGGTTACAGGAAATATTTCCGTCAAAACCATTAATATAAATTTCAATTACCAAGCACAATGGAGCAAATTAAAGAGCAGGTGACCCTGGCATAACTTGAAGACAGATTAAGTAGCCTCAAATTCCATTTAATATCATTTGCAGGAAAATAACCAAGAAGAGCATTGCAGACATACGTACATACATATTAACTGCCAATTTTTTAGTGGGATCTAAAATACCCATTTCACATCTTACAATTCCAAGTTTCAGATCTTTGTGACATCTTAATATTAAACATAAACACGATGGATACATACTTGTTCATTATACATAGTATATGATTATTCCCCAGAGAAGATTTTTCCCCATATCCACATAGATAATATATACATGCCAGCTACAATCACCATGCTTGATGATGAAAAAGTGAGATAACTACAAAAATTAACAAAAGGATAAAGGTATGAAAATGTGAAGACTGGCTTCAAACATGCTAATAACCTGATATTCTAAAATATGTTGTATAAATTTAATAATCTTCTCAATTAGAATGCCAGAATTTAAGGAGCAAACACTATTCAAGAAGACCATCATTACAAGACACACATGAGCCAGTCATCTAACAGAATTTTCCTCGACAGAATTAGTTTCCCTTGCATCCCTTAATTGCTTTGGTTTTCTGATTGATTGATCTCTCTGTAGTATTTGTTCAGGATGATAAACAAAGTTCTCATCCAATTTTAATTTTCCCCCTGTTTGATCAGAGTGGTGTGGGATATTTGCTTTACTATGATTTCTAATACTAAATGAAGCATGATGACTATCTGTGATGTCTTTGGTTTCCCTTCTTATTCCATGTGAGTAAGAAGCAAGCAGTTTTTGAGCTCGCTTACGCTTAGAAAAATCTGCCATTTTTGAGACAACCTCCTGCAGGAGAGAGATGCTTTCCTTCACAACTTTTGAATCAGCTTTATATTGATGTAGCAAGTGTGACAGCTCCTCCAACTGAAATATAAATAAATAAAGTACGGTAATAGAATTTCAATCAGCTACATGTTTCATAATTTGATTTTCAAAAAATTTATTGCACTGCAATCAATGTAATTTGTTCTCTGTTGATAAAAATAAATATTAACTTTCTTCAATAATTTCTTGAACTACTCTAGACAAGTCAACAAAATCTCAATGAGTGAATTAACAATTTTACATTACCTCTCGTTCATATTCATGGAGTCGTTGAAGTTTTTGAATACTGTTGAGACGGGAATAGAGTTCTGAAGTAAAATATGCTACGTATAAAAAAAGGGCAAGGAGTGATAGCACTGAGGCAACATTCCGACCAGCCATGCGCAGCTGCACCATGCTGGTCTGTAGTGGGGCCTTGAATGCCTCAATTAGGAATTTTTATGGAGAAAAGCTCTGTAACAAAGCCATTTAATGTCCTGCAATAAATAAGACAATTTAAGAAAGAAAGATAGGTATATTTTTTCATTTACAAAAGTTTACTTGTGAATCATGAGAACTAATTACACACTCATGGTTTATAAGTAATTATGCGATTAGTTTTTATTTTACTGTCTTTCAATGGTTATTATAAAGGATGACATCTCAAAACTTGAAAAAAATTCAATTTTCAAATCAATCAAATAAATGTATAGCATCATCACAGTAGATTTCATTTGATTTAAATGCTTTCATCTGTCAACCTGCCTCTAGACTACGGTGATGAAAGTAAAATTAATCCTAAACAAATTAAATAATTTATTTTCTAATGAGTTATTTTAAGAAGCAAACTAATGAGAACTCCAATCATTTGTAATTGAGCTGACAGACTCATTTCATCATCATCAAGACATGTTTTGTGCAAAATGAACAATTGAACATCTATGGAGAAAATGTTGAATTATATGGAATATGGATGCCAGCATATATGAAATATTGAGCAGTGAGCATTCGATTAGCAAGAAACCGCCCCAGAAATTGAAGCAGAAATGCATCATAAATTAATGACTCTTATGCTGCTTCAGGATTTGAGATATTAATGAAAAATACCTTAGCTTTTACATGACCAAATTTGAATGAAGGGAACGAAGTGTCAGAACAAAACAATTGGTCAAGGAGAAACAAGGGAGAAGTTGAGGAACCCCGTTTTCTCAGCTGCAAAATTTGGCTGTAGAAGCAGTTGTCAGTCAAATCAATGTGTTGAGTCCTCAAAGTTGACCTCAAAACCTCCCCTTACAAGATGAAAACAACACACGAACTAACAGACCATCATGAACAAGTGAGCCTCAAAAGATGCCAGCACATTCTGGAAAAAAAACATCAAAATGACAGAGTTTGCTGGCAGGATGGATCTGTGGCGACCAGAACAGTTACGCTACATCAAAATTTCATGTCCGCAATGGTTTGGGTCATGGTAACAGCCACTGGGGGGTCTCCACTCATTGCTGTCTCCTCAGGAGTGAAACTGAACAGTCATCAATACATTTCAGACATTTTGGGAGCTGAGTTGTTGCCTTGGGGCCATAAACATGTCAATGGCTCAACACCAGAGTTTTCAACAAGACTCTGCCCATTACAGTGTTTAAACATGACCCAAAACATTCAAGGCATTCATTTACAAAAAATGAATTCCCCTCAAAAAGCCCTGATTTGAATCCTCTAGACTTTTCTGTGTGGACTATTTTAGAAAGTATGGTCTGCAGAACAGCTCATGATTCTTTGACTAGTTTGATGTCTAAATTGAAATGCAAATGGGACTTGATCCCTCAAAAAATTCTGTGAATGCTTGTGCTTTCCAGCATTGGTTAGAGGCCAGCATTAAAAACAAGGGTGGTATAATAAAAATAAAAAAGGTTTGAGAATTGTTTAGGTAGGCCTAGTTTTTGGCTATTAGCTCATAGAGTAAAATATTAATCCACCTGTTTGTTTTTTCAAGAAATAAGAATAATCTGCATTGCCATAAATATCGTGGACTCTGTATATCAGCTATATATAATAAAAGTAAAAGCATCCATTCTCAATAGTACATTAATGACATTTCTGCAATGGCAATTCTGCTTGGCTCGTAGATTGGACAATAGATGTCTAACATCTTGCAATTAAAAAAAAATAAAAATTTTCAAACTTCAAATGTTTTTTAAAATATTAGTAAAATAAAATCTTCAAAAATTCAAATAAGTGGCAGAAACAAATAGATTGACAGAGCCACTGAGGACTCAGGCACTCAGCCAGTCCAGACCAACCAGAAAGACCAAAATTCATCTGTGAGGTAACTGAGGTTGGTCCAACCTCAGTTACCTCACAGATGAATTTTCCCTACAACTTCCTGTACTCTTAGCTACCAGCAAATAGCAATCCAACAAAGTGGAGTTAGGTATAACTATAAGTGGTAAATAAGAACATTTTTTGTTGCCCTTTTGCAAGTTCATTATTGAGTCCTATAAAAGTAGAGTAGTAGACTACTACTATCTTTGATACCAGCATTATTGTACCTAAGAATTTAGTAAGAAATTTATTTCAAATATTGAGATGAGGAAGCAAAAAATGAACTCATTCTAAATATCTAAAAATTTCTTGTTTGCCAAATTGCCACTATGATTAGTCTATGAGGACTATGCCTATGCATACTACCAGTACCAGGCTGGTAGTACCAGCCTAACCCTAGCCTGTTAGCCTATTACCTAGCTTAGGCTAGCTACACACACACTCTAGCTGTCTAGCAGTCTAGCAAGTTGGCAACTATTCCTAGCCTAGTACGGTAGTACCTACTCCAGTCTCCAGTGTCCAGTCAGAATCAGTCCGCTGTCAACTTCTAGTTTTCATTACATAATATATCATAAAATACTGGCACAATGATGAAGAGAACTCTTAGATTCACTTTTCCTAGGTATAGCTTATTTACAAATACAAAAATATTTCTAGGCTATTTGGTCAGGGCACTCGGAAGTCGGGCCTCAGGCTCAGGGGCATCTTCTTCTTCTTCTTTGCATGGTGTCCACTTGAAGTGGACTTAAACGTTAAAGCCACAGGTCTGCCAGATCCGGACCTGAGAGCTTATACTTATAGGCTACCGTAGTTTGTGGTTTCCAGCTTCTTTGTAGCTATATGAAATTAATTGCTGCTGTCTTATGACTGAGTTATGAGGTTGGCTGACATAAGCTCAGTACAGGATTGGGTACAACCATAGGCCTACAAGTTTAGAGGGGCTTTGAAATTAAAGCTAATATAAGGGTAAATTTGTAATATCAAAATAAATTTTTATATTACAAAATCATGAAAATGAAAATTATTTTAGGATGAAAACTACGGTTGAAAATTAATATGGGGAATTATATACCATATGATCCAGGGTCTGGCCAACCGCCAACAGTCCAACACCACCCACCAGACCGTGCATCAGGCCCTTAACCCTTTTGATGTGAGATACCTAGGACAGTAGGTAACACTTATGGTACTTAGCAAAATCAAGGTGAAGCAGCAATTTCAGCAAGAATCTTGCTACCGAAAAAAACAAAAATCAGGAATCAAGATTGCAGCAGGAGCAGGGCTCAGCTGTCAAAAATGTAACCATGGTAAAACTACTGCAAGTCTTTATCAATCATAACAGTTCAGACTTCAGAGTAGTCCAAAATGGAAGTTTGGAACTGACGAACAGTCAACAGACTGAGCACAAAAGTGCGCGTTCGATCCCAGAACGGTGCTGTGCAACAGTTTCTGCTTTCTGGATCTGGTCAAAATTGGAGAGGATGCCGGGCGGTTAAGCAAAGCAAAATTGGAACATTGAGTTGCGTGTTTGAGACCAAAATAATCTGTGAATGTCCAGCACTCCTGCTATGTTAGGAAATGCCGAAAGACGTATGGTCTAATAAACACTGAAACCGCTATTATTATTATTATTATTATCATTATTATTATACTTTATACTTACTCCAAGTGGCAAGTTTATACCTACTTTATGACCACTGATCACAAAATAAATGTTAAAAACATAAATTACTATGCATTTTTTGCAACGACTTCAATTGATATTTTGTGCATATGTAATCATGGAAAACTAATTAGTACTAACTTATTTATCGATTATTAGTATAGTATAGTGATTGGCAACCATCATTAGCCCAATAGACTTGTTGCCCATTATCGCAGATTATTCAGTTTGTTGCGGTCTCGACGCGTCGACAACGCCACTCATTGCTCCAATTTAGCTGAGCTGAACCGAGCTCCTCGATGATTTAACCCGAACTTTTGCAGGTAGCTCCAAACCCACAACTCACTGCTCCAATCTTGGTGCTCGGAAGCGTAAACACTGGACCAGCCGGGTGGATAGCTAGAGGTCAGCATAGCCCAAGTCCACAGTGCTATTCATATACCGTACCTTCCCGAGCGTAACGCAGCCGGGCATCTTCACGGCTTTTGACACAAAGCGCCCACCACAACAGCGCCGTTCAGTCACAGGCCGGAGCGCAGCAGGCCCTACCGCAACAGCTACTCCTAACGTAACGTAACCTAACCTGCGCCGCCTGTTGCGCTCCGGCCAGTTGGGCTCCGGCTCTGTGAAGCAGTGGCTGTGTTGTGCAAAGCCGGAGTTACCCACAGCTCATTCATCTGAGGCCATGTGTAGATATTGCATGCTGATGTTTACGAGTCAATGCCTGTTTACGAGTCAATTTTGTTACCCACGGCTGCGTTCCCGACCAGCCAGCCCAGTGATTTGCCAAGATTGTTAAAAATTTAGAATTTTACAGCGTCACAGTGGGTACTTCACAAAGCGTCACAGACTCACAGTGGGTACTTCACACAGCGTCACAGTGGGTCGAGTGATGAAAGTTCATCAAAATTTTACTATTGGCCAATTGCAGCAAAGTGGCCATTAGCTAGAAACTACACAAATAGCATAGTGAGTTGTAGGTTCGATACTCTAGTAGCTGATTAAGTTCTGCGATTGACAACAGGCTAAACACTGCTTCATTTTAAACGTTCATTTCGATGTTAACGTGAAATCAAGATTAAAATTAGTATTTTATCGCAGCATCAGGCAATTTTGATTCTCAACATTTGCAGATACAAAATTTTCAATTAGACGAATAAAAATTAGACACAATACTTTTTTGTGAAAGTTCTAAATATTGATAAGCTCGTATGTATTATGACATTGCACGCTCAACAGCAAACGCAAATCGTATTGCAATCGTAGGGTTGAATTAAAACGTAGTTAATGACCATTTCATTTAGAAAAAAAAAATCACTACATCAGGCAATATGAACAAAGAAAAATCATAAATCTCGAAGCTGTACAAACATTATCTTAACTTTAGTAACATATTACGTTAGCATAGAAAAAGCTTAATTACAATGCAAGACAAAAATAATTGCAGTTTCGCTGTGCAAAATGACTACTCTGAAACACGTTCCTTTAGATCAAAGGAAACCGGGATGGTGATCATAAATCGCTCATAAGCTTCGACACTTTATTCAATGTCATCATCTTTCACGAAAACTTTACATCCGCAAAAGCTAGACTAACATTACAAAGTTTCGCTTAGCTCGAGTGGAGTAATCAGTAGTTGGGGAAGTAAATTGCAATGACTTTCTTTTTTTCTTTTGCAAACTTTTAAAGGAACTTTCGAAATATTCAATACATTCATATATGAATGAGGAATATATAAAAAATTAACGACTCTTGATGATACGGATAAGGTGCAGAACGATGATACTCATATGAGTAATTAAACGTCTTCCGCGCAGGTCCAGATATCAAATGAGCCATTGTTCATGACTATTCAATTGTTCTAATTTCGTCTTCATAATTAATAGCTTAACGTAAGACTAGAAAAATAGAGACGACATATTTTAACATTTTCTGCAATACTAACATTTTAGGGAACACACCTTTAATTGGTTTCCCAGAAAGACCGACATCAACATAGCTGTTAATATTTAATTTGGTTTGACACTTTCCTATTTTTATCGAACAATATACATAAGTAAAAATACAATATACGTGTGAAGGGCTTGACGAAAATCGTAACAGGTGCATCTGATCACTGAATAAGGGCATGCTTTCTGGTCAATCAGCACTAAGAAGTCGGACTCGATAAATGTCTCAGCTTGAGGTGATATATATTAGCCCAATAAATGTTTGGAGTGTTGCGTAGAGACGTAACGAATATCGATGCATGAGGTTTTATGTACAGTCTCCTAAATATCTCAGTTTGAGTAGTTATACAAAGCATAATAAACGTCTGGGTCTTAGGCATAATCTAGCACTAAGTTAATATCACAACCATAACCTTCCTCCATTTGTGTTCTCAGTAACAACTCTCACTAGTATCAAAGGATCACGTGGCTATTATACAGTAGTCTCCGAATAAATACAGAAACCTATCCTTTAATACAGACAGAAAATAGATAAAAACTTCTTGTTACCCTTCAATAGTAAATTTTCGGCTATAAATCGATGGAAAAAAATAAATAGCATAGTGTTGGCCGACAAAAAAAGCGATAACAGGACATCAAAAACTGATATTAAAGAATCTGGAATTCTGAAAATCATACTCCGGTCTCATGGGATATCGAAGAATGTTTCCTGGACTGTAGGCACCAATGTTCCAAATGAACTTGTTAAGATGTTAGTTCTGTAAAAATGTTGGTTCGATAGGTACAGACTTGTTAGTTGGAACTCTGAAATTTACTAGTCGATACCGCGGCCTTTCCAGTCGGTACTATAGACCTTTCAAGTCGGTACTATGGACCTTTTAAGTCGGTACCCTGGGCCTTTCAGTCGGTACCCTGAACCTTCTTTCAAGTCGGTACTATGGACCTTCTAAGTCGGTGCTCTGGACCTTTCAAGTCGGTGCTCTGGACCTTTCAAGTCGGCGCTCTGAACTTATTAATTCGGTACGCTAGTACTTGAATATCACCGACGGTGTCATCCTGGCACTCATGAGACGGCGCCAAAGCCTGAACTGGCTGGCTTGTGGCTTTTAAAAATCGGCATTCTGCACTTGGCAGCAGGTGTTCCCTAGTTAGTTAGTATCCCGGATCTTATTCTTCGTTGCTCCGGCATCACACGTCCTGAATGCGTGGATCAGCTCTATTATTTTGATGTTCCTCTGGTCTCTTGCTCTGATGTTCGGCGGCCTGCCACCCCACAGCACCAACATCCCCAGCGGCAGGTGGCGACTCACGCCAGTCTCCTCTGTAGGCTTGATGGTAGTGAGGAGGACCGGAGGGGATGAGAGGAGGACCTCCATACATAGCTGGTCCTGGCGGGGGAGGGTAGTGCGGTGGTTGGTAACCACCATAATGTGGCGGGTGGCGGCCGCTGTTTCCTCGCCACTCTCCGCTACCACCTGCGCCACCACGATGGTAGCTTCCTCCGTACCCCTCTTTGTTGTACCCATCACGATGGTAGCCACCATGATATCTCCTGTGATAGAAAAAGTAAACTCAACCACGTCCTTTTAATTTAACCTGAGGATAAATCGGTTGTTCTCTGATCGTGTCTCAGTGAATGTCCATTTTCAATAGTAGGAATACTAATGGTATTAATAATGAAAAATAATGTAATTTTGAATCCGCGCTGAAGAAGTATTACTCACCCATCTCCTCTACCGCGTCGCCAAGAATCTCTGTGCCGTCTGTGATAATCATCATTTCTTCTGTCTGCACTGCGATCTCTGTCATCCCGTCTGTCACGTCGATCTCTGTAGTCAGAGCCGCCGTCTCTGGCGTCCCACTGACGTCGATCGTCGCGCCTCATCTGTCGGTCTCTATCACTTGTGCCAGCCGCATTGCGTCCGTCTCTGCGAAACAGCCTCAAACTTGAGCCTCGTGCTAAATATAAACTCAAAGAAAATAGTCGCGGTAAATGGAAAAACAGCCAACATACTTAATTAACAAAGGTATATCTATTGAGAATGAGAGAAAATTAATAAATAAATGACATCAAAACACAAGCTTGATAGTTACACGGAATTACTAGCTTAGTACATCTTCAACGCCTCTTTAACATATACCTATCAAGGCATTAACCTTACCCATTATACGTTTTCTTATTTGGAACTTCGTTTTGAGACTCTGGTTTTCTTTTCAAATTCGGCCTTTGATCATTCGGTTTGTTGCTGTCAGTGTTTTTTTCGTGTTTAGCTTTATCCTGTGAATCTTTGTGTTTTTCTTTCTTCTTTTCTTTGGGATCACTACCGCCTCCTTGCTGTAGGATTGCTTGTTCTTGCTTTTTGGTTTTCTTATAAAATTTATGGAGTTTCTTGGCGTCGTATTCAGTGAACTTTGAGACAAACCGCCACAAGAGTCTGGAACAACAGAACGTGATTAGAAGCGAGTCGTGAAGTGTAGATAAGACCTTGCATTTTTCAAACTGATCGTTGCAACATTAGGACTTTAAAACAGCCCTAAAAGAATCGTTGAAGAGTCTTTAAAAATTTCAGACATTTTTAATAATAATGCTTGATGATAAGTAAGGAGGAAAGATATACTCACACTTTCCAGGAATCGGTGTGTTCAGGATTAGTTGAACTGATAGCATAAGAAATGTGGTCGCCTATTTTAAGAAGGCAACGTTTGGTGTGTGCAATTTGATCTTCTTGACTGCAGTTATCGCCACCACCGCTGCTCAGTTCTTGTAAGAATTTCTTCATGGGACGCATCTTCTCTTTGCACTAAACAACCGAAAAAATGGCATACAATTAATTACATAAACAAAAAATAAAAATTAACCTTTTCATGAGTCTCAACTACCGAGTTACGTTCACATTTTGATTGCTTACTTGATTAGCCTCGATCTGAAAACGATACACGTCTACCGGAGACTAAGCGAGCTGACAATTCTTTTGTTCCGTTATACATTTTATCAAATAAAATTCACAATCTTACCTCTGACCATAATGGATGATTAGCATCCATTTCGATATCATCAACAATGGCAGTAGGTTCTCCATTGGCGGTTATATGAACGGGGCCTTTGGGCTTATCTTTATCCTTCTTTCTCTTCTTCTTTACATGTGCTGCTTCGACCTTCGGTTCCTTTTCCTCTTTGACCTTCTCATCTTTTTCTATTTTTTGTTCCTTCAGTTTGCTTTTCACTTCTTTCTCTTTTGGCTCTTTCTCGTCTTTCACGTCACGCTCCTTAGTTTCCTGAAAACATTGAACAATAATATTGTATGTTATTTAGTTTGAACCAGTAAAACTTGAAAAAATTCAGGGAAATGTTCAGCATTGTAAACCTTATCACATAATTTAGAATAATGACTTTTATCGCATATGCGATATAGAACAGTTCACGCCCAAAAGAAAAACCAAAGAGTTATGTACAACTCACTTTCTCCGAGGAAGGTTGCTTCACAGCTACAGGCGAAGGAACAGAAGATGAAGCAGCCAGCGCTGCAGGTTTGCTCACGTCGTCATCGGAACTGTCGTCATCAATGATCTCTTTTGAGATGCCCTTTGGTTCCTTGATTTTAGACGCCGATCTGCTCTTGGAAACCTTGTTGCTTCTAGTTTTTAGCTGCACATCGTTACGCACATGTTAAGAATTCGTAAAAGATGGGTATTAAAATTTGTTACAACTTACTATAAATTATAGGTACACAGCAGTAAAAAACATTGGCTGCGAGAGCAGAAAACATACGAGTAAGTAGGGGTTTTTTACCTTTAGTTGCGTGGTAGTTCCGTGTTTTCTGATGAGTTTCAGCAAATACTGCGCTCTGCTCTCCAGTTGTTTTGCTTGCGGCTTTAGGTCGCCATCCAGTAATATTTTGTCACCCAAATTCAGAGCAGGATCTGCTTTAATTTGTTCCCATGATCCCATGCCATACTCGTAAATGCCACACAATAACCTGGAAAGATTTTCAAATCGTATAATAATTAGTGACTTCACAGCGAATAATAGTTTTGAATCAGTATTTGGTCATTCATTGTATCAATAAATTTACAGTTTATTTGTAACATAGTGTGTGACGTTGAACAAGAACTTCTTAAATCACTGAGTTTAAATGTATCGTATATTTAAAGCTCGGCAAGAACTAAATAGTGAACAAAACATATCTAATACCAACAGAGTAAAAACCTGATTATAGATCTAAAAGGCCCTAGAATCGTCTTGCAGTCGGTTAGTATTCAACAGGTAATAAACAAAACTAATGCCATCAGGGTAAGAAACTCTCGTAGGAAGCTGTGATAAGCACCTGGAATCGTCCTGCAGAGTCCATGTGGTGTCCCAGTGCGTGTCTTTAACTTTCTTGAAAGGCAGCACCCAGCTGGCGCGCTGCACCGGGGCGTGGGGCACCGCCGTATCCAGGGGGGCGAGCTCCTCAAGAGTGGCTAACGTCGTCTTCGCATTGATAGATACGCCAGAAAGCTTGAAAGAATTCCCACTATGTTTGCCTCGGCGTGGTGGCCCTGTAAAAAACAATAACTTACCGAGTTATTATTATACCAATGATAACTCTAACAAATTCCACTGATTACTAAACAATAGTTTATGTTCACCTTTCACTCATCCCTTCTATTTTCAATCAAAAGATTTGATTGGTCCTCAACTCTAGCAAGACAAATATATATGCAATTTAAATTCACTCAAAGATACATGAGCAATAAAATTTTAGCACTGACCTTTATTTTGAGGATTGAGTAAATTATTCTTCTCGAGTTGAGTCATGAAGTTGTGGCAGTGATCTATGATAGTCTCTGCAAGGCGCTTCAGGTCGGCATGTGTTCTATCCCGCAGGTCAGCGTCCCTGCTGATGGTGTCCAGTCGCCGGAGTGGATTAGAGAAGCGCTTCATTGAGCGGAAGAACCGCCGCACCTGCACCGGCAATACGAGTATCCATTTCAATTTGTATTTATTCAAGAGTATTCATTCACAAATAAGGCCAGAGCAAGAGTCTCGATTCAGGAGTAAGTAATCTGAGTTTTAGCTAGATGACTTTCATCAGATTGGAACTCATCGTGAAATTTAATTTACAAAATATTGAAATGTTCACGACCGTTAGCGGCAAAGCACGTCAATTTGCCATCTAGTGCTTAAACTCAACAAGGATGATCAATAAGAATCAATAAGATAGTGCAAATGTTCCGAAACCACAAATTTTAAACCCGCCGCAAATCAGTCCAACAACTAAAATCGACCAACGTTTAAATACATAATTGTATTCAATTTTATGACAGACGTCGCCATTCTTACCTCAGCATCCGTGAAGCCCTTAACAGACTCTTTGGCTGCAGACGTACTGCCTTTGGGGCGGCCACGCTTTCTAGGGGAGCCTTCCTCTTCCTCCTTACCAGACTCTTCTGACGACGACGATTCGTCTTCCTTTCGCTCCTTGTCGTTTGTACCCTTAAGAGAAACAATTTCGAGTTCATAAAACAAAATTTGCAGTACCTAATAGGTTCACGTGATTGGTCAAAAGTCAGCTGGACAGGCAATATTTGCACACCACTCACGGTATTTAGCAGCGTTTTACGGTTGCGCGGAGCAAGGTAGAGCTCCGCCATCTCTTTGGCGCGAGCTTCCTCCTTAACTTCGTTGCGCAGACTTTCTGGGATGATTTCATCCTGCACAGCAACAGATTACAATTAGAACGGACGGGAAAAAGTTGCTAAAATTTTAATTCTGTCTTTCAATGTGTCAAAGATAAACAAAAGAAAATAAAAAATTTTTATTTTTATTATTCTGCACAACTATATATAGTGTTACAGGAAGGTTTTGATAAATAAGAGTTCAGTGGAGGAATGAATAAGTAGTCTTGACTTCCTTCTGTGGACATCCATGCGGTGCACGAGTTAGGGTTCACGGAAAGGATAGAGAGTGTACCAAGTAACCAATGCATTCGCACTAGGCGTTCACTTACCCAATCTTTAGTGTTTTCCTCAGGCACTGACTCAAGCCTGGAGAGCTCTTCATCTTCATCCAAGTTGATGGACGCGACTTTGAAAGCAGAAAGCAAGTCGTCACCTGCAGACGCTGGCCCGTCTTCCCGAGTCTCGGCGCGTCGCAGTATTTCATCAATGTCACACTGTAAAAAATCAAAATGACATACATCATCGAGACCAACGATGAAGCACCATAATCTTATGGAAGCCCTTCAACACATTAGAACTAGATGGCAGCTACATAATAGTCACAACTAATTACAATCCGCATGGAGCCAAAAAGTTTTTTTTTTCAATGCAACACTCCACAACCTTAAATTTTCCTTTTGTGTGCAGCATTGACACTAAAATTTGGTGACTGCTCTGATGGTATTCTTTGCACATTCAAATCCAATAAAAAAACGGATAAAAACATACTACGCAAAACGCCGATGCGACATTTGTACTGAACATAGAGACGTGAATGCATGCAATATGCATTTACTCACCACAGGCTCCTCAGTTTCATCATCCGCATCTTTGAAAAGCTCATCAGCTCCGAACTTTAGAATAGCGTTCAGTTCCTCCTTGTTGAAAGGGTTGCTGTTGTTGCCTGCAATTAAAAAACATTACTACGTCTAAAATCATGTATAATACATTTTATACCAGAAAAAGAAATCATTCCAAATTTATTTTGAAAATGTTATTAAAAAACAAGTGAACTTACCTAGCAAAAAACTGATCCTCGTATAACGAAGAAATTATCACGTGTACAGCATGAAAGGCTTACCACTTACAACCATCTTTCTAACGAGAAGCCACATACATAAAATTCTAATTAAATGTACTTTTACAAAACCTAATCATAACTTGAAAGCGTTAAACACTGCATGCACTCAGTATCCCATCACTCGTTGAAATAAAGTCGTACAGACGATCCATCAAAGACACTTCACATGCGAAATGCTCTACATTCTCCAGAATTCAAATGTCCAGAATAACTTACTGGACAACTTTTTATTGAAGACAGTTCTGCCGCTGGTATCCATTGATTGTATTACCAGATGATCCAAGACCATCTTCTGCTTAGCTCGCTCGATGATGTTCTCTTCTATGCTGTTCTTGGTCACCAAGCGATAAATGTTAACCTGCACGCATAAACTTGCTCATAATCTGAAGGAGCTGAAGGATTCAGCTGAAATCTAACTCGGTAAATGACAACGGGAATCTTGTTAGATTCAGGCACATTCAGAATTTCAGTCAACAGTAGGAGTTACAAAAATTAAATTGTAAATAAAAGAACGTAAAAGCAAACATAGACAAATACTGAGAAAATTTCATTCACCATCGGAAGAAACTCTTTAATTCAGACGTCACAACCCATGCTGTCAGTAGTATTCCTCACGTCACCTTCTGTCAAGTCACTGTACTAAGTCTATATATAAGCGCTTCAAGCTTACCGCCAGCCAGTTGTAGACCTACCTTCATTGTAACTTTAATCGAGCCTTATATTGTAATGGGATTATCTAATAATTACTCTCAGTGTTGACTATATATTTATTCCACCTGATATAGCATTTGGACAATAATATGAACCTTCGTAACTGAGATAAATTTAATAGTTTATCTAATAATAAATTAATAGACGAATGTCATGGAAAAGACAAAGTCCAAATAAATTATATCGGACACTTGCCAGCTAACAGAGGTTGTTATTTCATAATCCAGATAAACATAGACAAAGTTTGATAATTATATTAAATTAGAATGTACCTGATTTTTCTGTCCAATTCTATGGGCCCTTGCTTGGGCCTGTAGATCGTTTTGAGGGTTCCAGTCAGAGTCGAAGATGATGACTGTGTCTGCCGTGGCTAAATTGATGCCCAGGCCACCAGCTCGTGTGGATAATAAGAAGCAAAAATCCTGAAAACAATCGGAAAGGAATCTATTAGCTTTGTTTTAACACAGGGAGAACATAGAACAACTACTGATAAGAGACAATAATTTTGTTGTCAGTGATACCTCAACCCATTAACATTGCTGTGACTCAGGGCTAAGATGATGCACATCTATGGACGAGAAGCAATTTTTGTCGGTGGTGATAATTCCAGATAACGCCAAAAACATTGCCGAAAATCATTAAGAATACATTACAGCAGAATGAGAAAAGATTCAAAGGCAAAGTCAATAACTAAATATCCTGCAATGGTGCAAAAATATGCAGGTAGATGAAGACTACTGACCGTTGAATTTTCAGCATTGAAGTGGTCGAGGGCTTGCTTCCTTAGCTCGCCTCTGATGGAGCCGTCAAGCCGCTGGAAGGACAGTCGTCGTAGCTGCAGATACTGGCTCAGAATGTCCAACTGCCGCATCATTTGCGAGAAAATCAGGACGCGGTGGCCCGTCTCGTGAAGACGCAACAGCAACTTATCCAACAACACCAGCTTTCCAGAGCCTCGGAGTAATTGCTGCTCAATGATGATTATTACTATTAGCAACAAGTTCAGAATCATAATAAAAATTGTACAAAAGACCGTACAAGTCATCACCAGGCATCAAGTAGCAGTGTTACTAGAGATGTAAATGCTGTCCTAATTATAGTCAAAAGCAGGACAAGGAAACGGTTGGCACATCTTGATCTGTGCCGAAGAGCGTAGGTACCTGCAACATCTCGGTGGTGCCGTGCGCTATTTCCTCAGGAGCTTTGATGAGGAAGGAGTGGTTGCAGCATTTCTTAAGCTCCATGACTATGTTGCAGAAGCTTGAAGTCGACCCTCGAGTGCCTGCACATCATTCAAAACACTAAATAATCTTGAACTACAAAGATTAGAGTAAACGCATGATGAATAGAAGTTGCTACCGAAGCTAGTTTAAATAAATGTCATTCAAGCTAATAGTGCTTTATTTCAGCAAAATGCAAAAGCTGCAACACTCTCAAATAAAGCGCCCTTACCTTTTCTAAGCATCTCGTAGTTTTTGGTAAGGATCCATTTGTAGTATTGCTTTTGCTCCTTAGTCATGTCCACTCGCAGGATTTGTTCTACTTTGGAGGGCAACGATTTCTCAACATCTTTCTTGACTCTCCTCAAAAGAAAAGGCTCAAGTTGCCGATGTAACTTTTGGAAGCCAGTCTGCATCTTAGACTTGTCGTGTTGGGCCTCAAAGTCAGGCCAGCTATCAAACTTGTCTGGCATGATGAAGTGCAGCAAAGCCCACAGCTCCTTCAACGAGTTTTGTAACGGCGTCCCAGTTATCAGGAGCCGGTGGTTGGTTTTAAATTCTTTTAATGCCATGTAAAGTTGTGACTCTTCGTTCTTTAATCTGGAAGATATGTAACCGTCATAAGCACGGAGATTTTCACCGATAAAAATTAAGCAATATTAGTGATATTAACAATGATATGTTTTGGATGTATGATCAATATATAGGTTAAAATAAAAACTTGTATCAGCATAATTAATAGTTAAACTGAATATAAAGTTGACAGTGGACGGGAAAACTACCTGTGAGCTTCATCGATAGCCATGACGGACCACATGCACTCCTTGAGCTCGTCTTTGTCACGCAGCAATATTTCGTACGTTGTTAACACTACATTGAACTTGAGACGCTTGCTTGAAAATGCCCACTCATAATCGCGAATCTGGACAAAAAACCTCTGAGTGAGCATTACAGATTAAATTATTCTAAATCTTAGAAGTTTAGAATGGATTATACATAATGAGAATCAGAACAAATTAAAGAAGTTTCAATGAATACACGAGCAAAAAAAATTCAATTCAATTTAAATTTGAGCAATTAAATTAAATTTAAAAATTAAACGCTGAACGCTGAAGCAAATTTCATGGAGTGGCAAATGAAATACAAAAAGATGAATTAGTATACAAGCATTAGTATTGATTTACTTACAATTTTACGTGAATCTCTGTCACCAATGTAGGATATAACATTCATGTCAGGAGCCCAGAGAGCAAACTCTCGTTCCCAGGCGTTGATTGTGGACAGCGGCAGAACAAGAAGATAAGGTCCGTACATGCTGTGTGTGTGGAACAAGTAACTCAGGAACGATATCGCCTGAATTGTCTTACCTGAAAAATACATAATTGCAATTTTTCATGACATGTTACTTTACCTTTGATTCCTAAATTAAATCACGGTATACTGACACAAGTCTGTTTATTAAGGACTGCCCAGTAGGACAGGCAAACATCGTAACAATTGGCGGTAAAATGATCAATAATTTCACTACTCAGATAGAATGAGTAAAGAGAATTAGTAAAACTTGCTCAACAACTCACCAAGTCCCATCTCGTCAGCAAGGATGACGGAGTTGTGCTTACACCAGGCGTGCACCAGCCAGTTCAAGCCTTGCATTTGATAGTCCCGTAACTCCAAATGCTGCAATCGGAAAATACTTTCATGAAGTAAATAATTTTGAAAAAAATTTGATAAAGTACTAGCAGCAGTATTTTGGTGATGAACTTACAGGTAAGAAATTAAACGATTGGAAAATGAAATGCTCATGATTAATACCTTCATACAAAAAAAAATGAATAATATAGCAATAATTCAGTATTTTGCCCTAATACGGTAGAAATTAAAAATCCAGTGTACGAAACAAATTATACATTATATCATATCGGTTGTAATTATTAATACTAGCCTCAACAAAAATGCTCATGTAATCCACCAATTTATTGTAAGATTGTTAAGTTTAGTTTTTGACAAGCATGTTCACCTTATCAGAAGAACCGCCCAGGAAGTCAGGCTGCTCTTTGATCGTCACGAACTTGGGCCGATGTTTGAGGGCTGGACATTGTCTCGGGGTGCACGTCGACTCTTCCCTTCTTTTGAACATTTCCACCTGGATATAAAGAGAAATAATGTGAAGCGTTAACTTCGAAATTAAACTAGTCAATAAACTTGAGCATCTTTATCAATTATGCATTATAGTGCGCTCAAAATATGATATATGGACAGACAGAAAAGTAATTAACCAATTTTGTTTCAGAGTAAAACCACAAAGAGGTGAATAATTAAAGAAAACAAGTTGGTGATAGGCTAGTAAGGAGAGAAAAATTATACATAATGAAATGCTACGTATGAACGAGCCCGGTGTAAAATTTAAGTGCTACGTATGAACGAGCCCGGTGTAAAATTTAAGTGCTACGTATGAACGAGCCCGGTGTAAAATTTAAGATGCCTGAAGGCAGGAGCAAAGAAAAAGTAGATCATTCAAAATCGCCACTACGAATTATTTCAATGCTGTAAACAGACCTTGTCAGGGAAACGCTCTTCAATAAATGACGCCACTTCCCACGTACACTCGGAGTACGGCAGAGCCTCCCACTTCACGTAGTAAAATTCATTGCCATTCTCCTCGGCCATGGCAAAAATACGGTCAGCGCTGCAGAGTAGCGTGCAAGTTTATTAACATCAATATATTATTAAGCTGGCATGTAAATAAATAAATTATTAAGCAGGCATGTAAATAAATAAATTATTAACCTAGAAAGAAGAATGCACGATTCACAAAATTTAGCTCGATGGGTAGACTAGCTTAAAGAAACTTTGCATCCCAATTTCCACCAGTAGAAATTTCAATAAAACACTCTTTCTGTTTCTTAAAAAATCCCCAGCAAAAATCATCAGTTACATTCATAAGATGCCAAATGCTCAATGATTAGACTGAAATTCATCTCAGTCTAAGCGCATAAAAAAAAAAAATCAGACTGTAAAAGTAAATTAGGTACAAAGAAGCAACGCCTTCAGAAAAGTTCATGTTTACAACATAGCAAATCATTCTAACATAAGTGACAACGACATTATTAGGCCTGCTGCTGAGTTTAATCATCCATATAGCCAGCGTATTAATCATAATTTATAGTCATTGTTAGAAAACTAAGTCAAGCAGTTGCATGGTGAACCACCGTGAATTATCAAATATTATGAGTGCAAAATCAATAAGATATCTAGCAGGCGCTCTTACTTGATATGTGAAAAGTTGAGCTCCCGCTCGAGCTCAGATTGAATCTCCAGATACTCAATCTCTTCCGGGGTTGCAGAATTCTTCCAGAGCATAAGCTCCTCTTCCTTCCTGAGGAAGTTGTCGAGTTTCTTCAAGCCTTTCACCTGGAAAGCATTGAACTGGCGTCCAGAAGCATCGGAAGCACCACACGATTGCTCGAGATTAGACAAGCGGTAACAAAGAAGCAGTAGCCACCAGTGAATAACCAGGTAGTATTATAAATAAAGCCACAACCCAAGCAGGCAAAAATACTTTCATGTGCTGACATTACAGGGAACTGAACTGCACCAAGTTAGAAGTGAAATCATATTAATTGCTTTGCCACATTGAATAAAACTCCATCTTTCCCGCATTTAGATTACATGTTGAAATTCGAAAATAAATGATAAACCGAGCTAAAAAACACCAATAAAATAAAAACAAAATTATAAGCAGCACCATGCCAAGCAAGCAAAAGGTTTAATGCATAAAAATTTTAACTTCATAAATTAGATGATAGCATAAAAATGAAGCAAACTCAATAGGAACAAAACAAACTGCATCAAATGAAAACTGTTAAAAAATTAAACCAAAACGCATTAGTTCAGTTAAGATTCCGTGAACAACAGGATTGATTCCGTGAACAACAGGATTAAGTATAGGAACACATAAAACTACCCGTGGATGACACACGCACATAAAGGAAGTTTCAGGAGATCACCATAATCACGGAATAAGTGTGAGGAGTGAGCGGGATATATATATATAGGCATGGCGACCTGCTCAAGCCCAATTACAGTCAGGAAAAAAATCTTGCCATAAACACTAGTATGGTGGGGGCTTTACAGGTGCAACATGAACTCGACACTTGGTTATGAAACGTACAAAAGCAAGCCGAGTTTAGCAGCAAACAGGCGTATTTCTGAGACATAAGTTCAATTAGCTGTTGTTTAAGCATTTCCAGAACATAACAGAGGTGACAATCACAAGCTTTAATGAGAAAATGAAAGCACGAACTTCTGGTGCAAGTTAAACCACAACACCATTCAGAAATGCAACTAAGGGACTAGATCATGACCACGCACAATATTTGAACGAGCGCTCATTATTTTAGGCTACTCGATAAATCCTTCTAATATGTACACAAGTGCTAGAGTAATACAAACGTAAGAGGCATTTTAAAAAGATTACATTTTTTGTAATCAAGTTCCCTTGCGATTGGGAACTAGGGCAGCAGAATATTCTGATAAATGCGCTAAGCAGATAGAATAGAACATATTGTGATAGACTATTGCATCAAACAAAATATTTCAGTTTATTGTAGAACTCAATCTTTATCCATCAATTTTTTAAAGCAAAATAACGGGAGAAAGACGGAAATATTATATTTTACAACCCGGAAAAGTTAAAAATGATCAACTGTTAGATTTTCTAACATATTAGCTTCTTCAAAGTTACAGTAGGCTCGGTGAGAGTATTGGCTGGCAATAGCACAGAACTACACATTTTTTATGCATACATTCTTTGAACATCATGAGGCTCTCACCTTCTGTGTTTTAAGCGACTCTTGAGACTCCCATGTGTTATGTATGTGTGCCCAGCCCTTCCACTTCACCAAGAACTGACGCTCGACTTGGCTGGGGTCTTCAGGGTCGAAGTCTGTGTTGGGGTCGCCCTTCTTCTCCACCTCGTATATGTAGGTCTGCATGCCCACCGCTGAAAAAATTATACATCATTAATATTTTTGGACACACTTTCATTTCAATAAAACACCCGCGACCCTAAAATTGGTAAATTAATATGTGAAACAAGATCTAAAATGAGAAAAATAAATCGAGAATTTTAAATAATTCAAATAGTAATATTGTAAACAGACTAGGTGTTGTGATTCATTTGAAGTCAGCTCTCAATCGTCATGAATCAAATATAAAAATTTTGTTCATTTAGGAATAATTTCATTGCAAGTATATTACAATATTATTGAATCATTTGGCCCCAAAGCTGTACGTAATAGATATTTATTCGGGCTAAAATTTAGATCCTGATACGAAAATTCTACAGCTCTTTGTGTGAACTGGGAATGACAATTTTGTATAGATATAAACTCAAAACACTCTAGACAAGTAGGCAGATTATCTTCTATCTGAATGTTCGCTATCATTCGCAGTGTACGAGTCTAAATCTAAAACTAAAAAAAATTCCCATCCTCTTATCTTTATTTTGTTGTTTTCTGCCTGCATGGCCCTTAGACCATACCTCAACCATAATTCTTGCGCTCAACACTATAACTATGGTAATATAATTGTCCTATTATTATGCTTATACTAACGCTCATTCGCGGATGAGCTTGACGCAGGTTTGGCGACACCCACCTCCCCGTTTGCCTATCCTATGGTGTATAATTTTCTCAATGGTCTGTGCATTCTCCTCCTCTGCCTGCTTGGGTTTACTGGTCTCGTCATCATCGTCTTCAGTGACGTAGCTGTCGTCGCTGTTGCTCTCGTCTTCCTTGTAGCTTATTGCGCCGCCTGAGCGCGCAATTCGTCTGAAAGCGGCAAGACAATAGTGTACAACTGATACTTAATCTAAAACACGACACGCAAGATTTTAACAATGACTAACAGATAAGCCACACAACAATGACTTAAGTAATTACATACCAAGCCACAGCAAGGAAACGTGACTAATTTCGGTATAAGATGCATTAATCTTTGCAGTGACAAATGCACCTTATCTTGCAAAAAAGAATCACAAAAAGCAAAGGAAGATTTTCTTCAGTGTACACATGGTAAATGCAATTTATAAACATTTTCCAAATTGACATTAAATCCAACTAGACAAAATATATTACTTGTTAAAATAACTTCAAGTGAAGTATAATTATGAGAAATAAGCCCTATATATATAAAGCCATATAATGATGAATAAATTTCTCAACATACCGGCGCTGCTCCATGGCTGAGCGCTTGCCCTGCCCTGACGTGGCCGGTCGGGGTGCTGGGCTAGCGTCTGAGTCACTGCCAGATGACCCAGAGCTTCTCCATTTACTGCACATACGAGAAACCAATCAACCACTGCAATAATAATAATTATCAATATAATTAGTAATTATACAAACTAAATAAAAATTACATTAATTAAATAATGCGATTATATTAATGCTGGAATAATTCATTGTCAGCAGTAAACATTATTTGAGTTAAATAAAGTTTTGAATTCATGACAAGTTGGCAATAGAGAAGATAAAATCAAACAAATTACGTACCAAACAATTCATATGCTGAAATCAATGTTTTATTGTTATTTTTAAATTAACTCAAAAGAGAGCTTTAGAACAATGATAATAATATTTATAACCAAATCTCAAATAATTTAGTGTTCATAATTATCTAATAAATTTTTCCTTTTTGCAAAATGAAAAATCAGGGATTCCTTACAATTTTTGAGTCAGATTAGTTAAACTATAGAGGAACTATTATCATAGTTTTTATGATGCATGTGCAGCAAAAATGAAGCAGAGCATAAAATATCCTGAGTGCAAGCTTAGGAATCTGCTTACTGAGGTTTAGATGACGCAGGTTTTTTGCTGCCCGTGTCACGAGATGCGACAGGTGCCTGTTGAGGAGGCTGGCGTCTGTCTCTGCCTGAGCGTCTCACGCCATACATGTCAGGGTTGTGCTCCCAAGCCTGCAAAAAATAAACATTTTATAATTATTACTTGAATTATTTTAAAACAAGAAATTGTCAAAGTTCCATGTCCGTCAAAGTCAAAGTGTTGGTCAATGAACAAAAAGAGTGCTACTGGTTATGTTTGATGATAAATATATATTAAGCTGGATAAAGAATTACAAATCTAAACCAATAATTATGTACATGGAGATACAAAGTATACTTGTTGCTGAACAGTGGCAAATAAGTGACACTTGTGTTAACATTTCTTATTTTATAAGTGGATCAGAAAGTATAATGGATACCATCATAAGCATATAAACATGAGATACTGAGTTAAATCATGAAGTAGATCAGGAAATTAAAATTTAACTGCATTCTCAACATTTTTTGGTTTGCCACTAACACAAAGTGAAGTTAAATTTGTTGGCAACCACAAAACCGTAGATTGTTATGTACATATGGATAAAAACTTACGGGTTGGTTTTTCTTCTTAGTTGTCCGATGGCTGTCACTTTCTGAAGAACTATGAGAGTGTCCAGAAGCATCACTATCAGCATCATCTTCGTCTCCATTGTTGTTTTCAGCTTCACTATCAGATGAAGCATCTGATTTGTCTTCATCATCATCGTCATCATCATCATCTGACTTTTCATCAGAATCAGACCCATTGTTGCTGCCATTAGAATCACTTCCAGAAACACTGCTGCCTCTGCCAAATAAAACAATTTTACTAATTACAACACTTTCCATACACTAAATTCAGTATTGGCCTTCACTTACCATATAAATGGGTGAAGAGCTGCTGCTCAGATGAGCATCAGCTTAAAGCACAGAAAATAAATATTTGACATGCACATCAAGGCAATAAGTTACCTCAATGACAATTTAATAAACTTGTTAATTATATTAAATGGAAAAATATATCAGTTCGATATTCCAAAAAAATATTACATCATGAAATCTGAAGGATTTAATTAAAGACAAATTAAAGTGTATCAACTGGGGCCACACCTCTCAGATCTGCTGGCATTAGCATTTCTGTCAGATGAAGTTTTGTTTTCTTCATCATCCTCCTCATCATCAGAATCTTTGGTTTTGTGTGACTCATTGGTTGTGTTTGATGACCTGGTGGTGCGGGATGTGTTGGGGGACTCATTTTCCTCCTCATCGGAAGAAATCTTGTCCTTGGTGGTATTACCATCATGTGGGGATGGGGAGGCATCAAGCAGTGAAGAGCTGCTGCCAGATCCATCCGAGTCAGACTCACTTACTTTGTGTTCCTGTTGAATAAAAAGCACACTTGGATAATGAAAGTCATAAAACAAACACAAAACATTTGGTGGGAACAATAAGGTTACAGCCCTGAAGAAATTAAAATGGAACAACTGCAGTTGATTGAATTATTTTCAATACAGCAAATGCATCATGAATTTTCATTTCTACATTTCTGATTGATTATTAATCAATCAGAAATATAAACCAATCAAACCAATAAGTTGACATGGGGTCAGTGCAGTGAATGTACTTCTGAATACTTGACTATGAGTGACTTGACTGCCAGATGCAAATGTCTGACTTGAGATCACCACATCTGCAATCCATAATCCAGCTATAGGAGTGAATGTGAGAAAGTTTTATGTTTAATAAATTTCAATCCCTTCCAAAAGTGGTGCCATTGATGTGCAGAATGCTATCATTGATCAAACTCCTCCCACAAACAATTCAATACTTCTACAATACTTCAACTCTTTTCATGATGCTGTTTTTGTTCAATGTGATTTGCTGCTTCTGTAGCAACTGTTCCATAAGAAAGACACTGGTAAGTGAACAAAAATGTGATTGCCCAATAATCATCATTAGTCTGTTCAAACTTCAGATCTAAAGAGCAAGAATTTTACTTTAATTCTTCTCAATTGTAAATCCAAGCCTCGCAGTATTTTAGCAAAATTCAATTTGTATGTGATGTTTTAAATTGATATATTATATAGTTATTTCATTTAAAAAGCTTTAATATTGATGATTGCATTCTGAATGCACCACATCTACCATCAATCACATCTACCATCAATCACATCTACGATCAATCACATCTACCATCAATCACATCTACCATCAATCACATCTACCATCAATCACATCTACCATCAATCACATCTACCATCAATCACATCTAGTTTCCTTGGTCTTGTTCATAAGAGGCTTCTAAAAGACAGCTTTTACTATGGTTTAGCATTTTAAGTTCATGCCAAATTGTTTTGTGGTAGGCAGTGAAAGTGAGCATGATGGAATAAGAACTATTTTTCTGTCTTTTTTTCTATTTTATGTATTTTTCCAAAGTCAAAAAATTTATATACATAAGTCATGTTGAAGCAGTAGAAGTTGCCAGTTGATTATGACTTTGGGTGATAGTGTAATGATGCTGTCAGTGGTGTTTTAAAAATGACTTTTGATTTGATGTTCATAATTTTCACATTGTAGTAAGTAAAATATTATAACTTAGTTGGAGGTAGTTGTTGACTTCCACCCAGTTCCTCAGCATTGCTAAGCTGTTCCAATGATGAAAGCAATAATTGCTCTCTAAACCTGGTCCTTCATTTAAATAAGAAAATATTTACACCAAGATACCAGACTATGAAGTAAGGCCTTTTAGGTCAAAATATTGGTAGTCGTTCGAGCTTCCCATGAAGCCATCTTACTCTGAAATTGACTTCCATGTAAAGAAGCAACAATAGTGGCAGAAATGATTCTCAGAGCTGGTTAATTTTCAATATCCCTGATCTGCTTCAAAATTACATTCAATATCATAAATATGATAATGCTGGTATTGACAATACCTTACTGTTCTATTAACCAGACACAAAAAAGGAAGGGCTCAGACTCTAAAATGGGGTTTTATATCAAGATCAGTGGTAAGCACAGTCCACTAATTAGCTAACCACTAATTAGCAAAGCTAACTTTTTCCTTAGCTGGTGTGCCACACTGAAGTGATGGCTGACTATGTCAACATATGTCAGTCAATCAGACACGTCTTGTGTTACACAAGAGGTGATTGGTTGACAATAAATTAGCATCATTAAAGGGACTATAAATTAGCATTATCAAAGCCAAAAAGTATGGCCTCCTTCACCCATGTTGTTCTTTTATTTTGCTGTAATCTGGTGTTGAATACAGGGGGACTAAAAAATGACTTTTTTATTCATTTATCCAAAATCTTTTAAAATTTGCTGGAGTGAACTTCAAGTCACTTTGGACAGTTCTGCAAGTTTGTCAAGATGTCTATATTGATCTATAGGGATTTGGTCCATAATTTTCAGAACATTTTTTCAGTGCAGTGAGTGGAAGTACAATTTGGACTAGTTGCCAATTGAAATTTCCCAATTTTAAAAAAGGGAAAACTATTAATAAACTTGCATTCTTCCATAGCATCATCTTTGAAGGATGTCTGAAGCATTTTGTTCCCAGTTCTTCACAGAAGAAAGCAAAACTTGATGGCAGCTCACAAAAATCAGACATCATCAGAAAAACGACAAGTGCACAGAAGTTTCGCAAAAAATTGTGATGTTGTTGTTGTTGTTAGTTGCCCAGGACCGCTGCTCGGCGGTACCCCTGCAATAGCAGCGGCTCCGGTGGAGGAGGGGGGAGCGGAGGTTCCACTCCAAGGATGTTGGAGATGGACGGAAGCGATGAGAGAATAACCGCAGTCAGTCCAGGGTTAGACCAGAGGTCCAGTGGGGTAAGCGAGGTGGGATGCAAAAAGCAGTTGAAGAGGTGATGGGAGATGTGGTCCATTGCACCACACTCAGGGCAGAGAGGGCTATTAGCTGCACCAATGTGGGCAAGGTACAAGTTGAGCCGCATTGAGTAGATAGAGAGTAGGTGCTTCTGGCCGCTCTGGGGAGGGATAGCTTGCTGGATGAGACAGTGGGGGCAGGGGTCAGCAGCCACTTATTGGGAGCTGCTGAGGCCAGGTAGGAGGAGACAGCAGAGCTGTGCAGGGTGCTGAGGGCAGTGGAGTAGGTGCTGGGGGGGGGGATCTGTCCTCCAGCAGGTGAGAGACCAAAGGGAGGAAGGGGGTCTGGGGTATGTGCTTCATGGGACAGGGCCCCGATGTCTGGGTGACGATAGGGTAGCTATTAGCTAGGATGGTGTGATTGAAGAGCACTGGCAAGGTACTGTGAGCAGAGTAGAGAGAGGTGTTCGGCCACGGGTAAGACCTCAGCTTTGCTGTGCAGGTGGGAAGCGGAGGCTATTTGAAGAGATCCCATGGCTATGCGGAGGGCAGAGTTTTGAATGGTTTGCAGCTTAGAGATTGCCAAAGGAGAGGTGTTAGGGAACCACACTGGGGGAGCGTAAGTGATGAGAGACTTTATAAGAGCCTTGAAAGTCACCAAGAGGGTTTCCTTCTGCTGTCCCCAGTTGGTTCTGGCAAGTGATTTGAGGATGTTGAGGTGACTTCAACGCTCACAACCCTGTGTGGTTCTCCGCTACTCAGGATGACTGCGCGGCTGCCCGAGGCGCAGCCTTAATCAACCAAATAGACTCCAGCCAGTTCATCCTCCTCAACCAAGACACTCAAACAAAAAAATTATGATAATCATACATGGCCTTCTAGCCTCTAGAGCAGCAATGCTTGGCATCCTAATTGATAAATGTCCATAGCCCAGAGTGCAGAAAGTGCAAGCAGTGTCACCAATATATGGATTTTTAGTCCAAAGCATCACCAGTCATTTTCAAGATAGGTCACCAGGTAATTTTTAGTAAGAAAATGCAGCTAACAACTTTGATAGTATATCCCTTACTCTCCACGCACTGCATCATTGCAACTGATTTCTGAACAAGCTTCACCGCATCCTGATCTATCTGGCACTGGACTGTCTGGACACACAAGAAACCTTACTGTGTGTGCTTGCAGTCTTCCAGATTTGTAATGATTTCAAAGTAATTACTAAAATGCAACAATTTCAATCCAAATGTGATCATCTGGCAAGATCATCTGAAGGCATAAATTTTACTGCTGCTGCGACGCCAAAGATCTTTCAATATTTACCTACTTTCTGCAACCTGGTCCATTGAATATGCACATACTTGGAGAATGTGGTATAGTGGTATGTACTACTAATTTTGCCCATCACTCAGAATGTCTGTTTTTTAATGGTTGCTTCTTATATATCTACCTTGCAGTTGCAAGCCACAACTAGAGCTTTCTTGTTGTTTGTGGAGCTGCAAGATTGCTGTTGGATGAATTAGGCCTACCTCCCATCTTAGGTATTATTTATTAAAGTACGTGATCAGGCTGCAAGATTCCAAATGTATCAAAATTCATCACTTTAGAGCTGTTATGTTTCAGTAATAAGTGAGAAAATTCCAGTCCTGAGTCAGTCATAAAAATAAATCAATTGATCCCACATGATCTTTTACATTTTCTGATATTCATTTAGTGATTCTCCTCTCCCAGGAACTGTAACCTAGGCCACTCACTTTGGCAGAATGTCTCAAGCTTATTCAATGCTTCATGCTTCAGGCAGAGCTCTGCAACCTTCCCTAAGCTGTAAGCAGGCTAAGCTAGAATTTAAGAAACTAAAATTAAACTGAAAAAGTTTTTATGTGTTATGAAAGTAATGAAACCACCATGCAATTTTCAGTGCAAAATAGTCATCCAAGTCACTGGAGTCATTGATGTAAATTAAATGAATCTGAATTCAAAAATCAAAGATAGGTACCTAGGTAGTTTTTGTGTAAAAATTTTTGTTGGCAGGCTTGAAATGCAAGAAGTTAATTCAAGCTATCCCAAACTGGATCTTTATATTAAGTTTTTTTTTTTATACATAGATATCCATAGCAGTATGAAGTTTGAAATATAAAGTAGGAATTAGTATATTATTACTTAAATACAAAATTTAGATCCAGTATAAATCAGAGTCAGACTTATTGCATCATGTCTCAGTCTCAGTAAAGAGTTTCTAAACATGAAAAACAGATAAAATACAGATTCCCTTTTGTAGCCCAAGTACCATCCTATTACAAAGATTTACTAATTTTTAGCTTCTTAAACATAACTCGTTGACAGCTGAAGTGAAAATACTATCGTGACGATTTAATATTTTGAAAGGAAGAATATAACATATAAGCCCCGAGGCTTTGCAGATAGCTAGCAGCCTAGCACCGGTAGAAGTTAATACCAAAAAAGTATAAATTTGTTTTCAATTTAGTGAATAAGACTAATTTTATCCTATGAAAGTAAAATACCAAGTTTTAAATGCGTTGCTTTTTCAATCTGAAAAGAAGTTACGTCAACCTATAAATTAACTGTGAAGCATCGTATCAACTATCAAGGACTGTAGAGTCCAGCAGCAGACAATGTCACCGCCATTTATTGTTTTCAGCATGAAATTTATTTTCTCTAGATCAGCATTCAGCACATCAATTGATTTAATATTCATTTACAAACCTTCATTGTATATTCTTTTTATATTGTAAAATTTTTCATCCACGCCAACGCTCAACTTTTCTATCTCCCGAAGTCACGTCGACTGAAGAATAACTTTTGAAGTCGAATATGCAGTTAACTTACGGAATAAACTAATAACGCAATCAACTGTATTGCAATACTTCAAAACAAAAGTACGTTCTTAGATCAGCTGATTATTAAACGACGCGGTGAAGACAAGCACGACCTTGCATCTCGTTGTAATTGACTGTTACTATCGCCATTTTGATACTATCTAGGTCTTCTCTGATGTTGCCATCGCTCACATGAAGTTTTCTCTAGATGAAAACGCTAAGAGTGGAAAATCTTGCATTATCAAATGTAGAAAAATGTTACTATTGTCATTAAAATAAAGCTTGGCGACGTTCGCTATTTTCGATTAACTTCACAGAAGAATAATTAAAAAACCATGTCGATTCAAATGTTTATTTAACAAAATACGTGACTAGAGAACTCCATTTAAATACGTCTTCGTTTCTTCGGTCGAGGATCATTGGTGTAGTTGATATCAGTAAAGTCTGATATGGCCACCACATTGACGCCGGATAGAGATATTCCTTTGATACCGGCCTGAAATCAACAAGAAAAAAGAATAAATTAAGCTGGGTTCAATTCAGTTACTCTGCAAGTCAAGAAATAAATGAAGATTCTATAGCAACAATTCGCTTCATTCTTCAATAAAAAAGTTGAAATGAACGCAGATGTCAATTGAAAACAATCTCTCAACATTTGAAGCCACAAAGAAACGCCACCATTGCAATATTTAAAGAAAATCAAAGACTTCAAATTTGTCAACTCTCCGTTTTCACGTTACTTCAGATGGAACTGGAGGGTGGCTAAATTTAGATACCATTTAATGGACGTATAATTAGATGAATTCAAAGAAATTCATTCTTCAATACATGAACGAGATGAAGATAGTGATGAAAAAAATTGTGAACAAAATATTTGCACAGTTGGCTTCTCACAACAGAACAAAAGGCTAAACTTCATTATTTAAAGATCTAATAAGCTCAGACCTTGCTCCGTTATCGAGAATAAAGTGACCAAGAAAAAGCCTAAAGCAAAAATGAAACCAAATCCTGCAGATGAATCAAATTTGTAACGGAAAATATTTACTGTGAACCACTAAGTTGAAAATGTATTTACTACCATGGCATGATTAAAATGCCTCAACCACTGTAAAAGCTGCTCGTTGATGTGTTATAATATGACGGTATGCGTAACATTTATACATCTCGCATCATCGGACGTGATCAGGTAGTATAGGCACCTGTACATATATATTTATAAGATACAGAAAATAATGACGTAAGAAAGCGTGAGCGCTAAAGACAACGTAAAAAATTAATGTCTTTTATGACAAGTTTACTAGACAAGTTGAAAAATTGATCGAACAAAAAGGTATGGACGTTGCCTCTTAATTTCAAATTTCACTGTATGAAAAAGCAAGCTTCATCAATGGACTGAGTAGGTTCACATAAAAATCAATTCAATGTCGACAATAGATGAAAAAACATTCATGTATTAACAAGCATCACGAAAGTAAGAACTTTATATGAAAACGTATATATAGGTATTGCTACGGACCCATGTGAAGAAATTAATACAATTGATTACTTCAAATAAAACAAAATTGAATTTAATATAAAATATGAATGATACAAAATTTCGTAAATAATACCAGATAATTGTTCAAGCGAAAAAAAATTATTCAACATTTTGCGACTATATTGAAATTATGGGGGTCAAAATTATTAGTATTAAATTGAGGTGGACAAAAATAATGAGGAAATTTTGAGTTGCAATAATTAACAGCATTGACACCTAAGATTTTCATCCCGTTGTTCAAAGTATCAAGATAAGTTGAAAGAGAATTCTTAAGATATTCAACAAGTTTGAAACTACACTAAAAAATCACTACAGGAAAACATGCGACAGAATTATTCACTCTAACTGAGCGTTAAGGGCTACTCTTACAAAGTGGTGGTAATGTAGCTGCGTGCAGTGATTGCAGAGGCAATGTGACAAGTGGCAATGATTGCAGAGGCAATGTGACAANAATGATTGCAGAGGCAATGTGACAAAGTGCAATGATTGCAGAGGCAATGTTACAAAGTGTAATGATTGCAGAGGCAATGTAACAAAGTGCAGTGATTGCAGAGGCAATGTGGTATAGTTCAGCGATTGCAGACGAAATGTGACAATGTGCCATGATTGCAGAGGCAATGTGACAAAATGCAATGAGTGTAGATATAATGTGGTAAAAGACAACGATTGCAGAGGCAAACGAAATATTGTAAAAATTGGGATTGCAGTATCAATTCTGCATAGTTCAGCAACTACTGTCAAATCAATGTTGAGAAATAGCAGTTGCAATGTTGGACAAAGATTGCTCTCACAATGATGTACAAGGATTGCACACACAATGTTGTACCAAGATTGCACTTGCAATGCTGTACCAAGATTGCACTCGCAATGTTGTACCAAGATTGCACTTGCAATGTTGTACAAAGATTGCACTCACGATGTTGTACCAAGATTGCACCCACAATGTTGTACTGCAATGTTGTACCAAGATTGCACTTGCAATGTTGTACCAAGATTGCACTTGCAATGTTGTACCAAGATTGCACTTGCAATGCTGTACCAAGATTGCACTTGCAATGCTGTACCAAAATTGCACTTGCAATGTTGTGCCAAGATTGCACTTGCAATGTTATACCAAGATTGCATTTGCAATGTTGTACCAAGATTGCACTCGCAATGTTGTGCCAAGATTGCACTTGCAATGTTGTACCAAGATTGCATTTGCAATGTTGCACAAAGATTTCACATGCAATGTTGTACAAAAATTGCATTTGAATGTCGCACAAGGATTGCACTCGCAAAGTTGTACCAAGATTGAGTTTGCAATGTAATGGAGAGCAATGACTGTATTAGCAAGGTAGAATAGAGCAATGACTGTAGTGGCATGGTGAGTAGAGCAATGACTGTAGTGGATCTGTAGTGCAGAGCAATGACTGTAGTAGCATGTAGCAATGTAGTGCAGAGCAGTGATTGGGCAATATAGTGCAGGAAAAAAATTGCACCGGTTTTGTCAAGTCAACAATTAGCAGTTTTAGGTGTTGAGTTTGACAGTTTTATAGTTGTAATGGTTGTGTAGTGCGGTACCAATTTCCAAGCAGTGCTAGTCATGGTATTGCCATGGTACATTGTGGAGTAGTAATGGTATTGATAATTTAATGCTCATATTGAAGACAAGAATTTTGCAGCAACTATGCAGTAAATTGGTACCAAAACGCAATCAACTTTATGTACCACTTACAATTCTGCCTGATCCTAGTCCTCGTATCCTGGCTCGCACCGTCTTAATGCCGGCCTGGTACATCAACTGCAAAGCAATAGGGGGAGGATAAGCCACATGGAGGTTGGAGTAACTAACATAATATAATTTATAGTAAATTTTACAGAAATTTCAATTCTTTGCGCTGGTCCCATAAGAAAGCATTAGGAGCTACCATAAGAAGCATATGAGGTACAAGTGTACAACATTCATTAATATATATATATTAATTAATAAGGGTATAGGAGCATGAGCAAATAATAATTTACACTGATTCCAGTCAAATAGAAGCAATCTCAATTAATCAACTCAGCCTTAATAAAAGACAAAAATAATGCTCATGAAGCAGCATTCAGTAAATCACAATGCAAGGAATATAAGATTTATCTTGGCACCTAGAAATGATATTTTGTCTCTTCACACAATGAATAATGATACATGGACTCAAAGATATCATGATTAATGATGCAATACAACTAGTTTTCTTCAACAATTTACAAGACTTATTTCTTATGTGTTAGTAACTTGTGCACCAATATTCATTTTTGAGATTCCAAAAGTCACTCATGACTCACAGTTCCAAGACTGAAGCCGGTGGCCTGTGCAGCAATGGCTGTCTTCTTGCGTGCGTGTCTAAAGCCTTCAGAGCGACACGACCGGTTCATCAGAAGCTTACCTGCAAGCAAATAATGTCATAAAAATCTCTTCACCTCATTTAACATTACATTAGCATGGCAGAAATTGCTTTCCTATCTCACAATGCCATGACGACCAAGTTACAGATGGATAAAGTGACAGAAAATTGAGAGCCAAGATAATGAAAGATGATCTGATTCTGAATAATCCAATGTGTTTTTACTGTCTGAGCTATTAATGGTTAAAAAGCTACAGCCTACCTTTGGTATCAAAGACCCCCATGATTGTGTTGTTCTTGGAAACTTTTATTTCAAGTATATGAAGATCAGAAAACTTGACATCATCAAACAACATGTTTGGTGTGTTCTCATCAGGGAAGACCCCATCAAACCTAAAAAAACATGAAAATACCAAGTTTTAAAAAGAGCTCTTACAATCATCTAATAACCATTAAATAATGCTGCAAATTTCAGTATGTTCCAGTCATATTCTTAGAATAAACCGTAAGTGCAGCATTCTGTTATTTAGGTAGTTTGTTGATTTACAATCTTAAACCATTCCCATTGTCCCAACTCCCAAGTCTAATAATAAAATCAGCCATTGATCCATTATCAAGTAATAATGATTCACCAAGTTCACTTCAGCTTGACAAAACATGCAATAAGATTTTTCTTTAGCAAGCAAAGCTTCTCTTGAAAGGTGTTTTTTTTTACAATCACAATGCAGTCTAATAGAAGTGAAAGTACGGCCATTGCAATGATCTAAGAGATTAAAACAATGATTAACAAGCTCCATTTGATAGTGATCAATGTCCAATGATAACATAGGTAGCATCAACTCAACTTTGAAGTTGATATTCAATTCTTTGTTTTGATACAAGACCCAATTCTATATATACTTGATCTAGTACTTTTGAAGAGTAATTTGCAGACCAATAAGACATTTCTTACAAATTACCATCAGTCCATCACTCAAAAATGTGATGCAAATCATTATCCAACTTTATCACATACATACTTTAAAACTAAGAAAACAATTATAATGCATAACTTGAATTTTTTGTAGGAATTCAAACACCTAAATCTTAAAACAATTAAGAAAAACTTCAATGACATTCACAGTGTCTACACTCTACACTCTACAAGTACAAGAGTACAACTTACAAGTACCTTTCTTCCCTCAAATCTATGATGCTCTAATTTCAGTTTTAATTACATTTACATACCATCTTAATTTTGAAGGAGAATTGAACTCAAACAATTTACTGATTCTCTCATCATTTTCTTGATTCTTGAACAAATTTACAATTAGGAACAGCTAAGCTACTAATCTACTTATTCTACTTGTCTACTATAATAATAATACAAATGAATAAGTCGTTCAATTTTATTAGTCATAATTCCCAATATGTTAAAAGCATAGGAATATAGGATGATGAAAAAATTTGACAAATTCCATGTGATTAAGAAATAAATTTCAACAAAAATATCTTATCGTAGTTCAATCAAACTTCAATGCTTTAGAATACTTAAAAAACTTCAATTCCATAATTCAATTAGAAAAACATAATTTCAAACAATTCTAATTGGCATTCTATAGTAGGTATAAACTTTAAAGGCTTATTACTTAGTTCTTTCCTACAAAAAATTTGCCTGTTAAAGCATAACCTTACAACATTAGAATGATTGGAGCAAATAATAGCCCAAATTGATTTGTGACTAGCCTTATGATAAAGTTGGATTACAAACTGGCAACATAACATCATAAACAGTGACACAAAAACCACAAATTTTCAATAAAATTCAACATGCAAATCAAAATTACATGTTAGTACCAAATACACATAGTATATTATTCATCAAATTTGTGCAAAGTTCAAGGAAGATTAACATCACAACTTCACAAGAGTTGAAGAGTGACAAGACACCAGAGAACTCCAAGTTAGCCCACAAGGCAGAGTTCCAGTTTCAAAGAGATGTTAGGTAGGTACATGCCAAAATACATATTAAAACAAAAGGCATTCATTCAACAATATCATTCAATGCAAGACTTACTTCTCTTTGTTCTCGACTGTGAAGGAGTATTCGCCTTGAGCTCCATCATCGTAAATATTCTTGACATTCTCTCTCTTCTCGTTGTTTCGGTAGAGCAGAGAACCCGTCCATAATGGCCGCGAGTCGAGACAAGACAATGTACAAGGAGAATTTTGAGTTATCCTCAAAACCTTCGGGATTACATTGGGGTCCCGAAATAAGCCAAAAGGCAGAGATGAACATAACGAAATACTTGATAGCCTAGATCCTAACAAATTTAGCATTTTTGCACTTTTTCCGAGGAAGAAACGCAGCACAACGATACTTAACACTAGCTTGAGTCGAAGTGAGATCTTTCTGGTTTGATGTCTGCTTATAGAACGATTTCTCAGAGAAAACCAAATGGATAGCACCCCTTTGATCTACAGAGCTTGTCACCACGATTCTCATTGGCTGTTGAAGGCCATTATGAGCCAATGAGAAGCTCGCAAGCGAAAGAAGCTGCTGGTAACCAATGAACATTTCATTTTCATATGCATTCGGTTAACTGCGATGCGTCTGTGTTCATTTTCTTGTTTTACAACTCAGTCGACTTTGTGGATAGCTCCATTTTGTTTTCAGAATTTCGCATCATCCTTGTAAAATTTAAAACGGATATTTGAACTTATTCGATAATATTATATGAAGAAATGTCTTCCATAGGAAGCTTTATTACAAGCTATTAAGTAAATATTGGAATGTTTGTCCATGTATAATGCTTATTTCATGTTTTCCTCACTCTAATTACGTATTATGACTTACATAGTAATGTATATAATATGTATATATGGCGTATTTCCTAACTCATAACAAAAAATTTAATAAACTTGAGTGAGATTCAAGTATTTACACGATGACAGATCACATAATTCTTTATTACAACGCGTTTGAATATTTCCTTATATGAACTATAGAAGTATTATTGAGCCCTAAAAATTAGATATATATAAAAAATCATGAGCATGAAAGTAACGGAGAAGAAGTTATAGGTAAAAAAAATCTAAAAAGAATATGTCGACATGTACGAGTCCTTATAGACTTTTAAAATAAACACGGGAATGAAACTCTGAAAATGGCCGCACATCAGTAGCTATTTTTCCTGTCGCTTTCGCATGTCTAGAACTTCTCTAATGAAGATCCATTGTAGTGAAACAAAACGAAGGAACGTCGTAGCGGCGAGTTGCACTTGCTTGGCAGGAAATTTTACTAAATCCATTATGGTCGTCAGCAGCCGCTTGAGGCTGAATTTCAGTATAAATCATGCATTTTTCCTTCAATTTTGCCATCATCAGAGATGACCCAGTCCATGGTAACAACAGTTCGGAATACCGAGATATGTGAGCAGTGAGTTGTGGGTTCGATCCCAGCTCCTGTGACAGTTCAGTCTCCCAGTCCCAGGCATTAATATCCGACTAACATTGACAGCGGTTAAATGTATCCGTAGGCACATAGCGGCCAATTTTTCCTTCTCGATTAGCGAGATTAGATTAAAAAGCCATCAGTGCTTGCCGCTTGCCTGATGGAGTTAGAACTGCAAGCTATTTTTGATGTTAAAAAAAAAGCCCTATGTGAAAATCGATGTGTTGCCGGACGGTCAAGCACAACAAAATTGGAGCAGTGAGGAACACTTTCGCGACCAGTAACATGCTGAGGAAATTAAGCGGCGTTCAGAATCGGCAACGGGTGTAATGGCGTTGTCAAAGCTGACAGCTCAAATACTATTATCGCTATCATTAATTTGAGAGCCGCCACCAAGCCGCTCCGAGTATGAACGCCTTCAAAAACAGACTAGACGAAGCTATGCAGGAGCTTATGTTCAGTCTTAAAATGTCAAGCAAATTACGGACCAGGCAATAAGTCCAGCAGCTATATCAATCAATTGTCAGTTATGGAAAGATCGGGTTCCAAATGCTGGATCCCTTGTGAATCAAGTCGCGAAAAAATTAAAAAATCGGCAACAGGCCATGGGCCTATTTCTTCAGTGCCGACACTTCTATTCTATTTCCGACTAATTTTATCCCTAAATATTACACACTATCCGGTTCACGCTTCTTATGGTCGACTCTTATACTTTGACCACAGGAAAAAAAATCATATTTCTTTTGTGTCTTCGATTACATTCATTTCCTTTTCTCGCTAAAACCCCGAAGTAAAGAATATAATTAAAAAAAAAACTCCCATCTCAACATTAACCGAGTAATGCAAAGTTTGACGAGTCAATGTTTAACTTAGTGGCAGAGTGCGACTTTTTAGATTTCAGTTCATTTTGAATATTCTGATACACTCAATATTTAATTCAATATCTTATGTATGATAATATTCGTATCCAAGATTTTTACTGGTCTAATTTAGGGACTATAAAAGAAGAGCAAAAAACTTTCTCGTTTGCCTCAACATGTCCATGAACCGCACTTTTAAAGTCTCGCTTACGTACATGTAGCTCACGTAGTAGACACGTAGCGACCGATTTCTCGACGACCGAGACGTACACGTAGCGACCGATTTCTCGACTGTGATTGGTGGTTTCGTTCATCTTAAGAAGACGTAGTGATTGGCTAACGGGGTTACGAACTTTTTGATAGAACTATTTTTTATAGTACGGCCAAAAATTAGTCGGCAGCGGAAGGCTGAGTTACGTCGCGTCAAAATACACGGGGAATCTCAATGCTTGATGCAAGAGTTCAAATAAAATGAATTGAATTTCACTAAAATCTTTCAAGATACGCGTGAATTCTCAATACCTGGTGTACCGAGTTCAAACAAAGGGAAGTGAATTTTACTAATATATTAGAAAATGGTGAGTGAATCTCAGGGTACAAACCAAATAATAGAGAAACTAGAATTTGTTCGTAAAAATTTCAGCTGAAGGTACGTCCACGGTCATTGTTGCGATCCAGACGAAGGAATCAAAGTATAAAAGGAGAAAAATACACTGAATCAGAAAGCTCATATACTGTACACCTACGTATTTATATTATTTACATTAAAAGAACTCGCGAAAGTAGATAGAAACAAAACCATAACTTATGGATCGTAGTCTAAAAGACGCACATTAAACTCGGGCACATTGATTCCTTTGTGAAATTTTTAATTTCAAATCGAAACTTCCAACTTGCCGTCTTAAACACAACGGCTTTTAAACTTGTTAATGACATCGGTCAATCATTGGAGGGCGCTCAGGTGCTTTCATTAGTATAACACACACTCGTGTCTAGCAAAATAAAAAGACTCCATTAGAATAACTGTTACTGTAAGATATTTATTATACATTTGTGAGCGTGAGGCACCAGAGGATGTAC
Source organism: Hyalella azteca (assembly GCF_000764305.2). Taxonomy (NCBI): domain Eukaryota; kingdom Metazoa; phylum Arthropoda; class Malacostraca; order Amphipoda; family Hyalellidae; genus Hyalella; species Hyalella azteca. Next base: position 23,414 of record NW_025947290.1, on the reverse strand, counting down.
TTACTACTTACAAGACAAACGACAGTCTGTACAAATCACAGTCGCTGACTGATTGGATCAGAGCAATCGCTATGTTCACCCACATCAACAGACTTGCTATCCAGTTAAACAAAATTTACAAATACTTCGAGATTTCACCAGTTGGTCAAGCGACGGAAACGGTCTTCATTCAAATCACAGGTTTGTTCACCATACCCGGTATTAAAATCATAGTAGTTAAATTTCGAATAGGACTTCCACTTAGATTAACCCCAACTGATTAAAAAATTCCATATGTTAACTTATGCTAAGTTATTTCACTCAGATCAAAGGCTTCACATAAAAAAACGTGTTAAATAATAGTCATAATGAAAGCTGAGCTTGACACAACAATACAAGGCGTGGTAAGTTTCCATCGTCAGAGCGTTCATGTCTGTAGTTACAATGAAATCAACAAGAAGCCTGGTCTTAATAAAGTTAAAAAATAAACATATTTCAATACAATGAAACGCAATAATGCAGCACAACAGCATCGCATAAATGTAGTAAAAGAAAAACCGTATGACGAAAGTTGCGAAGAAGGCATGATCAATATGCAAAAGATTACAAAAAGAAGTTTGGTTACCTAAAAAATTGTCCAATTTTCCAGCATACAACCATACTAATCCAGTTCAAAAACTAAATGACTTACTAGGTTCAGTTTACAGGCTCCAAACTGGATTGTAGAAATATAATAAAAACCGAAGATGTACTCATATCAGAAGGAATGATAGCGACAAGCTTTCGATGACAGAAATCTTGTCCGTGAGAGGAGAAATGTCGCATACGTTAATGACCTCTTCTGCTACGGCCAATCAATACTAAAACTATAAGTCCAAAGAAAGCATGACTTCATCTTCATCCCAGTCATATATTTGGTCCACAGGCATTGGGTAAGGTCGAGATTGCTGATTCCACTTCTTCATGTTTGAAAGAGTAATAATGTGACGCAGCGTCTGAGCACGAGCCCCTGAGTAAGGTTCCAAGGAATCAAACCCTACAAAGTTAGCGGGACCAGAAGGCATTTCTCCCGCAATAACTGCCAAACGACTACATCGAGATTCGTACCAACTCTTCAAGTTGTGCACAGGAATGGATGCACCGTAAGCAGGCGACATCGGGCGAGGATATTTGTGCACAGGTTCAAGCTCAGATTTCTCGGGGACTCGACGAGAACGTTTTCTTGGCTTCTTTTTACCAGTATTTGTTATCGGGATCGTAGCTTCTACAAGCGGAATGTTAGATGAAACGGCGGGACTTTCTGCATCAACACAGGCAGTATTCGGGAGCAGAAATGAGCGGATATCAGGCTGAGGTCGGGATATCTTGACAGGTTTTACAGAAACCGGAGTATCACTGACCACCTCTTTTTTCGTTGGCTGAAAGAAATTACGGATGTCACTTGGAGAAAACGCGCTCGCGTTCGTTGATGAGGTCGAAATAGGAGTCTGTGCAGTGAGTACGCTGGAATTTACAATACCGCATTGCTGATCCGAAATTAAAATTTGAGCCTTCAACTTGGCATCACGAGAATGCCAAGCTCGGTCTTCCGACGTCGGGACAGCATCAGCCACAGGCCGTCTCTCAATTGGAGTGGAATGGAGCTGTCCAACTTTCGTAGAGTCTTCTTCGTTCAGAGATAAATCCTGATTTATTCGGCTCTTTTTAGCATGGAATGTATCAGGAGACTCTTTTTCGTTATAATTTGTACTATCCTGAGTAGATGAATTTCTTTTTACCTCAGAGTGAGGCGACGTAGAGAAGGTGATGGCCGCGTCATGAAGGGTGCCGCTAGCAGGCACAGTCGAGTTAGTAATGCCATCCTGCAAATCGTGGATGAGAACAGCTGCTCGGACCTTAGCATCTCGTCCTATCCACGGTCTCGGTGATAATATGGCTTTTTCAACTGAGGTGCATGTCATGCTTTCTTCTCTTTCTTCAGTTACTACCGGAGATCTTTCAGATGTCTCTATTTCACCATCATCCGTTTTCAAATTTCGTTGTCCAGTGGCATTAGGTTCTTCATCTGACTCGGAGCCAATTCTTCCACGTATTTTAAATAAATCTTTGTCGCTTTTGCTGTGCTGTTTCTTGGCGTTAGGAGACGGGATGCAAGAACTACTTAAAGGTTGCGAATGAGATTTTTTACTATCTAACACGTCAGCGGAGGATGCGTTGTTATTGACAAGTAAATCAACTACAGGCAAGAGTGAATCATTTTCAGCAACCGCTTGCAAATCATCGTTGCTCACTACCAGATCTTCGGCAGCTGATGAAGTAGTTTCAGAAAAATCAGCTGAATCAATAGTACATGGTTCTGGATACAATGGAGTTCTGCAAGGTAAAGGGGAATCTGAAGCACTCGTGATAAGAACATTACTTGATTGCGGGACCTCAGTGAATGGACAGTCAAAGTTTGATTCCGGATAATTCTTCGAGTCTTCGATAAGAGTATCGAAAATACGGCTTGATGCTGAACCGCGATCAGGTGATGCGCTGATGGGGCTCATCATTTCTGAAGTCATCCCAATAAGATTAATTTTCATCTTGATTCCATGATTTTCATGTCTGTTTTCGACGTTGTGTGATGATGAATGATGTCGGTGTTTTTCTTTTTTCTTCTTCTTTGACTTATACTTTTTCTCTTTTCGTTTTTTAGACTTTTTCACTCCACGAAATTGGGATTCTGTATCACTGATGCAGCCCAAATCGTCTTCGTTAGCAAAGAACGGTAGCACGGCAGGAGCGGCCGTCGGAGAGCAGGGCAATGGCGAGGTCCTATTAGAGAGCAAGGCGTTTTCGTCCGGTAAATTGGCCATGCTTCTAGGGGAGAAATCGTTACTTCTTATGGAGTCAACAGAAAACTCTAGAGGAACTGAGCCATCGTCGAACGAGACAGCTAGCTTTATTTTACTGCTTTTTGGAGTGAGAATATCAGACGGCACTGGACTATACTTAGATACATCGGGTGATTTCTGACGCTTTAGTGAGCTGCGTGTTTTAGCAGCAACGGACGCAGAACCGGATGGCGAGGGAGAAGTAAAACGCAAGGACAGACTATGCTCTGAATTGTTGGCCGCGTCCGGAGATTTTACGGGTACTTTTCCAGTCAATGTTGAGGTATTGAAGCAGAGTCTAGATTCGTCTTCCGAAGTTTCAGCCGCAGAGTCACTTGTCACTGCATTTCCTGATGCGAGTTTATCAGATTTCAATGAATAACGATGAAGTCTCCCCGCTTGATTCAATGAAAAGCTCTCAGTAGAAGAACTTCGTGACTTTTTCCTTCGCCGATTATTGTTATTAGAGACTTTATTAGCTTTTGGAGATGCCCCTTCTGGCCAAAGACCAAAAATATCATTATCAGAGAGGGTTGAATAAGCTAGTTTGGAATACAGTCTATTTGGTGAACCCTCGGTCTCGTCAAAACACTGAAGTCTCTTACGACACGGGGGAGAAATGAAGGTAGGACGTGGGCGCACATCATGGACTGGTGTCTGCAACACATTCTCCTTAATTGAAACATCATCAGCTAATTTTGATCTAATTTGGCCATAACGTTGTTTCTTTGAATGTTTATCAGATTTAAGTTCGAGTGAATCATGAGGCCCAGCCTCAGAAGTGCTTTCAAGGAACGTCTTCTCATTAGATGCGTTGGCGGTATTACATGAAGAATCCTGACCAATAACCAAGCCAGATCTCTTGGATGATTGTTTCGAAAGGCCACTGATATTTCTAAGTCGTCCTTCGTTCGATTCATTTCCATCGGAACTATCAAAACGAGTAGGACTTTGAAGAGTATCCGTGAATTCCAGGGTATTCAAAAATTCGTCACTGTCCTCATCTAAGAATGACCATTTCAAGTTTTGGTTTTTCCCAGCAGGTTTTGAAACAGCAGAAGAATCCGTAGCATTGATCACGGAACGAGTTTCACAATCGGTCTCACTACTCATTGGTACACCAATGACTTCATGTTCACTTACGCGTTGTGAGATTTCTTGGTATTCAACTTCACACACTTCGGTGAAATAATTCTGATGATTATTTCTGCGACGAGAAGATAAAGGAGAAGAGACAGAATTAGTATCTGCTATGTGTTCATTTTCGTTTTCATTTGCTTGCAGGACCATTTCATCAGCGGACACAGTGATAGATGACTCGGCATCATACGTTAAAATTGGCCCATACTGATTGTTTTGACTGTCGTCCCAGTTCTCCACTTCGCAAGGAGAATGGATGGTAGATGAGACCAGCTGCTGCAGCAAGTCTGCATCGCCCTTTGCGAACGGAGATCTTATTTTTTGTCCAGAATGTTCCACAGGAATCTTGACAGGAGATAGTCCGGTCATGTCTAAGTTTGAAGATTTATTATGGGATTCGACATAAACTGGACATTTAACAGACTGAGGCAGGGGGCTTGAAGAACTTAAAGGCTGCTGTAAATTTCCAGAGAGAACTTGCAATTTTTCATCCTTCTTACGTCTTGACGGTTTCACAGGACGAACTCTGGGGCTCTCGGACTCTGTCTTTCCACTGGATTGTTTTTCAACGAGGTAATTTTTAACCGTAGCAAAATCCGTTTTATCTACTCTATTTGGCTCACAAGATTTGACCGATTTGGAGAGGATCTCTGATAACAGCTCAGCAACTCTATTGTGGCTCGAAGATACTTGATTGCTTGACGTGTTGTTGGATTCTTTAAGAATATTGCCCGCCATGTTTGATGAATTACGCTTAATGGCATTTGCTTCCATTCTCGTCATTTTCATAACAACAACTGGTTTCGGAATGAAATGCATGATATCTTTTACATTCGGAAACACATTGTGGTGATGACTAACGTAGATAACATTATTATTTTCCGTCAAGTAGCTCATAGGTTTTTTCTCAGGTTCGAGCGACACGTCACTCACAAAAATGGAGCCCATGGTGGCAAATACTTTGAGTTTGGGGTTCTTTGGATCCATTAGAAGAACTGCTAGGTCATCGGTTGCGAACGAAAACAATTGCAGTTCCACTAGTGGAGCATTCTCTCTCTCGGCATCATAAGATGAATCTGAGTATTCATCAACAGAATTATAACTGTCGTCCGTTGAATAATCACTGTTTTCATCATCACTAGAGGATGACGAATGATCTTCTGGATCCTTTCCTTTTACTTTCGACGAATTGGGCTTTTCAGGGAAGCTTTTGCGGCTACTGCGCAAGCTGGACTTGGTTTTAATCTGAGCTCTTGTGTTTTCTGTGTGGCCGATAAACGAATCGTCAGATAAAGGATTAAAAGCACGAGCTTTTTTAGAATAAGGTTTGTAATTATCACGATCATCAAAGCTATCAATTGTCCCAGATGTTTTTTTAGATTTTTTCTTCTTGTAACCCGGCTTTTGATGATGGCTTGTCTCATCATCAGATGAAGAGGAAGATGGTGAATAAGAGGTGACAGTGCTGGCCGGATTATCCTCACAGTTATTCTCAGAGTCGTTGTCAAGATCATCCTGGGAGAACAAGGTCACACTCTTCTTATTTTTAGTCTTGTTAACAGATTGGGATTTCTTAATCAGGATGCTTTTCAAAACGGGTTTTTTACTTGTATTTTCAGTTGCACGATTCTCAGTATCATCACTCAGATAATTGTTGTCAGACACGGAAATTCTGGGCCCGAGATCCACGAATGGTTTTTGCTTTGAACTGAAATTCTTTCTTGCTGATAAATCTGATTTGTTTTGTGTAGTTTCTGTACTCAATTTCACAGGGACACTTTGTTTCTTTAGTTTTATAACCATTGTCTGAATTTCTAATTTTGATGTGGAATTGCTGGAATCGTTGTGAATGTTTTGCAAGTGAATGGCCATCATTGAGTCGCGGATCCAAGCAGGGCAACGTTTACATTTATTATAGCCTTGAGACTGCAACTTCTCTGAATGTTCAGCGTCACCTTCCATAGCTTTCTTGACCATGTGTCGTTGAAGGTCGAACGCATTTTCAAAATTAATTTCACAACAGCTGAAAGTTTTCCTATCTTCTTTCTTTCTTTTCTTGGTATTAGTAGGAATACTGTCATCTAGCGGTCTTTTTTTCCGTACTGTGGCGGATTTTTGACTTGCGGACTTTGAGTTAATTCCATCAGCAACTGCTGACGTCGTTTGTTCTTGATCGGGAGCCACTTTGTCAGCAGTAGTAGCTTCACTAATTTCTTGTTGAGACGCGTCTTTTGCTTTCTTCGTATCATGCATTTCCAGTACTGGTTTGTCAACAAGCAGCTTACTCATGTTGAAGAGGTCTAAGCTTCCAGATTCTAAGCTCTCAATTAGTTTCTGAGAAGCTTTCGGTTGACGCTTCTTACGTCCTTGTTTTGCTGTCTCATCCTCACGGTTGTCCTGCAAGTTCGAAATGCTACTATCTGCTTCTGCAACCGACTTACTCGCATCACCTCCTTCAGAGTTGGTACCAACATTTTTGGTAATTGGAGGAATTGTTGGAGTTTTGCTGACAATTTTACTGGTGGAGAGAACAACATCACACGACAAGGTTTCATTAGGACAACTCAGATCACCCAATTCACCAGTTTCTGAAATCGTATTTGACGACTTTAAAATCGTTCCGGCATGGGCAGAATCATCTTTGGCCACTAGATTCTTGACTTCAACTGCGTCCTCCTGAAGTTCAGCAGGTTGAGATTCAGATGCCTTTACTTTTCTCAGAGGATATCTCATGACTTTTCCATCTCCAAGATATGCAGTCTCGAGCACATCACGCCTTTCAAGATTGACGACTTTCACGAGTTGATTTCGTGCCGTACGATTCTTCATTTTTACTGCCTTTCTATCATCGGTTACAATCACGGGCAAACGATAGGGAGGAGGATGGACAATCAGACACTCTGTTCTTGATGGTATTCGGTATTTGGTACGGGGGTCTTTAGACCGCTTATGTGCCAAATATGATGATGAAACTCTCATCTGTTTTGTATTAGGCGCCATTTTCGTTGAGGTAGGTTTAGTTTCAACTGAAGGATGTTCAATTAATTCAGCACTATCAAGTGCATCATTGAATGATAATTTAGCTTTACTTGAAATCTTGGCGGTTTCACTTCTCTTCGGTTCAATAATACGCCCTCTTAGCACTCGAGCACATGCTTCATCATCATTATCCTCGTTTAGTTCAGAAGCAATTCCAGAGGCATCGCAATTGGAAATTATATTGCTCTCACTAGAAGTACATGCCAAATCAGTATTAGAGTCCTCAATTTTGGGAATTGCTGCTCTGCGCTCAAGAGAAGCACTAGCTAACTCGGCATCCAAGTCCTCAATTCTCTGCAACCCATCATCTTGTATAACCTGGGTATCCTTTGATGCGTCAGTAGTATTCAAGGGAACAGAACTCGCCTCACAACCGGCAGCATTTTCTGATGTAATACTAAATGCCACAACAGTATCAGGAGATCCATCAAGTTTCTCACTAGCTTCATTTTCATTTCTTGATTTTTCTTCACAGGTAGAAAGTTCCCCTCGATCGCATTCATCTGTAGTTTGCACATCAGCAAGGCGAGTAACTACTAAATCTTTACTTGTTTCTTGCCTCGAGTTATTCTTCAACAGACTACCTGGAAGAACATGGGGAGCTGCAGTAAATGTTTGCAGGCTATTGCGTCGGCTTCTGAGAGATGATCTCCGGAGGTTCTTCTCTGGGGAGGAAGTCTCGATGGAATTCCTTCGCTTTTTTGTAGTTTTCTTGACTCCTCTGAGCTCTATGGGCGGGGCACTATTTTCTCGGTGAAAACCGTTTCCTTCAGCGGTATGGCTGCTAATCAGTTCCTGATGTTGAAGGCAAGGAATCACTTGATCACTTTTTTTGCTGTTGTCAGGTATGGTTTTAGCATCTACATCAACAACCAGCGAATCTGTTTTTTTCTCTTCCATTTCATTACTTGGTTGAACAGACGAGGTTAGAGATTTGCCGAGTTCTGAACTACATGCGAGATTCAAGGATGAACTACCCTGCATTTTTTCACTTGGATGATGATTACCAAGACTTGAATTCTCATCTTTATTTTCATGGCTAATCTCAACCTTCTGCAGTTTCTCACTAGTACCGGTATCATCTGCAGACATGCACACCAGCCGTTCACGATCCCTGTTGACACCGGAAACATGGCCGCAATTGGTGTCAGTAACTGAAGCTCTAGAGTCAAATGGTACTTGATCAAGTGATAAATCATTATTACTTGAACTGTTATCATCACATGCCTGGTCATAAAACAAAGCAGGCCCAATGCCTGCCACTTCTGCTTCCTGAGTCGTAATTCTTCGGCCTGGGCTGGAAGGAACATCAATAACCTTTCTGTCTAATGGCATTTCAGGAGAATCTGCTTTAGCGGCTGTCTCGGGAAACGATTTAGATGATAATGGACTAGTGGGTTCATTGTCGGCGCTAAGAGATGGACGAGGATCGATATCCAGGCTGGTATTTGGTATCCTATGCATAGCATCAGAGGGAAGAACTTCAAGCAAAGTTTCTACAGATGCCTTCTGTAATGGAGATGGAGACAAACCCAATTTGGAAGCTGGCGCAGAATCTTCCAAAGAAGGCTTACATTCCAACAATTTATTGGATACACTAACAAGAGGCTCTGAAGATGATGTTGCAACAGAAATGTTAGATGCTATAGAACTGCTCTTCAGAGGGGATTTTTGTGGACTTTCTCCTAGTAGAGCCTCAACTGCAGCCTTGGCTTTCTCACTTTTATTAAAGGAACTTCGGTCAAGTTGCAGGCGTTTTCTTGATGATGGACGCTCGACATCGTTTTCAACATTAGGGCTAACATATGAGCTCTTAGATAATTCGCTGCCTTCAGCCTTGCTGGTGGAGCTTGAGGCTGCAACATGTGGTGTGTCATCAGCAGAGTCCCGGTCGTTTGATCTTTCTAAAATGTCTGTACTGTGATTTACATTTAAGACACTGTTATGAACGTCAATAGGAACTGGTTTTTCAGAAGCATCAAGAGATTCACTACCTGGTGCAAGGTTGACATCTATCAATTTTTCTGTAAATTTTTCACAATTATCCCAAGATTCCTTGGCTTTCACTGCTTGGTTGTTTATTTTAATATCTTCAGAATTATCCTTTTCAGAAATAACAACTGATTCGTCAGTTGATCCGCTCATACAAGGTGGTATACGTTTATCATATGAAGACTCAGATAGTTCACTATGATCAGTTAATTTTTTTTGTTGGACTGAAAGTGAATGAGAACGCAGACATCTCATTTTCTTAGTGCTGTCTAGCAAATTTGGCACGCTATCTTCGATGACGCCCACAACAAAGCTTTCACCTGATGCCACTGAACGTCTAGTCCTGATGTCTCTATTTTCGGTATGAACAGATTGGGGTTTGTGTTTCTTAACCTGTCTTCTATCATCTTCACCAAGATTAGTATTTTCTACACTGCCCTTCACTTCAAACTGATTATTTGAATTCAAAGCTACAGATTCTTTGTTCAATTCCGCTGTACTAAGACTAGATTCAACACTCTCATCCACATTATTTACAGCATAGCCATCAACACCTCTGTTCCTATGATGCTTGCGGTGGTTGTTCCTTCTGCAATTAGGTGCTTCTGTCAGCTTCTCGTTTGTCTCTTGCAATAAACTATTGTTTGACTTCTCATCAAATTTTTCAAAATCAACACACGGTCCATTCTTTGCTAAATCAGAGCTATAATTTCTTTCCTCATTCACTCGTGAACAATTCAGATGAACACTTTCAACAGGAGGAGAATGGCTACGTCTCGCATTTTCATTAAAAAATGGTTTCTTGTCTTGATTTGAGCTAGCACTGGGCAAATTCCGAGAATTTTTACAGGTTTCTTTGGCGTTTCGTGATTTTCTTCGTTTCTTTTCGGGATTTTTATTATTACCAGTTAATTGGGCTTCATTCTTAGTACAACCCTTGACAGAATCAGCTTTTTCTAAACTTTGGTTTTTGAGGTCCGAATTGGAGTGGTCACTTGAAATTCCTACACCAATGCACTCAGAACTAAGATTTAAGTTTCTTGCATCACTGCCGTTATTTTCACTTGATACAGATTTCCTGGTATGCATTTGAAGATTTGAATGAGATCTATTCATTCGTTCTGTAGCAGGGAGTAAAGACTTGCTCTGGGTTTGCAGATTCTTCTTAGAAGATTGATTTTCCTTGACCAATGATTTAGTTGTGACTTCAAATGAATTAGTACATGATTTAACTTCATCTCCAGAGTGATGAGAAGATGTAGAAGAACAATGGTTCTTTTTCTGTAGATGAGCGGGCCTCATAAAGCCACATTTCTTTTTATTTTTCTTCTGGGACTGGGTCGGAGAGGCTGATTCCTTTTCGTCAGACAGTGTGGGCAAAGACTTGTGAGATTTTTCAATGAAATCTTCATGGAAATTATTATCATTCTGAACATTCAAATTTTTATCACACCAATAGTTTATATTCTCTTCACCTTCACGGTCAGAGTAATGTTTTGAATCCTTGGAGTGCTTGAAGGGATATTTTTTTGATTTAGTATTCTTAGACAAACGGTCAGACCGAGACTCAAAGTCACTTGATTTTACCTTAGAAGAAAGCTTTTCTTGCAATTCTTGATCAATAGGAGGATGTAATTTGGTTTTCTTAGAACTAACTGTGGTATTTCCTCCAACTCTAATGAAGTTCCCTATGGATTTTGAACCTGTTTTCTTAGGGATAGGAGAAGACGATCTCCTACAATTTTTAGCATTAGATGCACAATTAAGAAGTTCAGGCTTTGTTGTAGGTGTAATTGTGCTATTTGGTTTAGTATCCAAATTCTGAGAAGCGGCATTATGGTGGTGATGAGGAGGTGCAATGCTGGTTGATTGACGCTTGGACAAGGCAGGCATGTAGGGCTCCAGGGTCTCTGGCTGAGTGCTGCTGCTCGGCTGGAGTAACCCCACATCTCTTCTCTTGCCTTTCTTTGCTATTCCACGCCACTTCCGGCCACTTGCTTCCTGAAAAAAAATTACTTGTTAGTCAAGCACCAAATTTAATTCTTCCCAGGATAAAAAACAAGTTCTGAAACAAAGCTTGATGTTGTAATAATGATGCTGAACTTACGACATGATAAATAAAAAAACTGTCAAAATGAAGTAACCAGAAAAATGATGTAACCACTTGCCAAACTTTTTTCACTTTCAAGTGATACAAGCATGGCACCAAACAAAACTTCCCAGTATGACACGTCATTTCTCTCATGTACAGAAATTATCTGTGCTACACAACATAATCATAAACAACCACTCAAACTAACAGGTCCTAGTCAGTTGATTTCCTAACATTCTGCTCACTAAACAGAGCCCATAATGTAATTTACACAAGACACTTGAGCTCTTCATAAAATCAGCAATATTGCTTTCAACACACACCAAGATATTTGTGTGAAATACACATTAAATGTCTCCATATCTTTATCTATAAGAAAATATAGCCATCACTACTACAAATGCGGCTTGGTTGTTAGTATTATCAGCAGAAAAGAAAGCCAGCAGCCTGAACTTATACATTGATATCCACTTCCCAGTATATTTATAATATTCCAGATGAGCCATACCAGTCAGGTCATCCACAAAAGATAAGGCCCTAAGACTCACCTTACTCAAATCCATTTAACTGCAAAGAGATGCCTCAATTTGACCACACTTAGTATAGAAATCATTTGGATTTACCACCCACAGATGGTGTGGGCATATGTAATGAAATATTTTGTTTGGCCTGCAATAAAAAAAAGGTAAAGCATTTAAATAACAAAAGCTACTTTGCAATCTACTGCAAATCTTATATTCAATTGTAAATAATTTCTGTAGTAAGAAAAAACTATATTCATTGTCTATATTTTGAATACAAGAGGTATATACATAAGAGGTAACAAGGGATGGGCGGGGTAAATCAGGACAGTCCCACATTTTGTAGATATGTTGTACCAGCTTAACTAATCAAAATATTGCAGAACTAAAAATAGTGGTGTAAAGTTCAACATTTTAACTACCTATCTATGTAACCTAAAGCAAGTTAAGAAATTGTACATTTACTACTTTTAAAAAATCCCTGAAAGTGTGAAAAGTGCAATTTTGGAAAAGTACATCTGCTAAGGTCTGCAAAAATATATATATATATTTGCAATATTAAAACATTTTACTCACATAAAAGTGGCACACAGGTGTTGGCTTAAAAACACGATTTACGGAATTCGATTATCTTGTTAAAAAAATGGCAGCCATTTATGCGAGACAGGATAATAAGGGACACCCCTAAAAATGCATTTACAGTAGAACCTCAGTTAGCAAAGGCTCCATTTATTGAGAAAATCAATGACAACCAAAAATTTTCATTACATTTATCTCCCTCAGTAAAAAAATTTCACTCAACAAAAAATTTATGCATTGGTCATTGCAAAATTGTGCATAGAATGTCATAGATAGAATTGTGCACCAGGCAACATAGAATGAAAAGTAAATAGCCTAAAATATGATTTATTTTTTCTCCAAAAAATATAATGGTTGTCACTAAAATATTCTTTCCTGTTTCTGGTATGTTTTTTTATATTTTTTTGTTAAAAAAATTACAAGCGATCCTGTAAGCTTACAGATAAAAAAGAAAAGCTATATGGCTGCTGATATGAAGCTTGCAGTGGACAAGGTCATTGTAAATGCACAATGGCATGTCCATGGATAAGGTAATATCACATCAATAATATGATAATGTATGGAAATGTCAATATCATGTATCAATAAAGAAAAAACTAGTAAAAATCACAGAAAATGTCATTCATTTTACATCTGCATCCTCTACAAAGGAAGAGGAGGACTTCAAACCAGTGTTAGTAATGGATGAGCACACTCTTCATGCTTCAAACGTTTTAAAATTAAGTTTCATTTAAAGTGTCCTGGATTACCCCATTCCCAGGGTTAATTTGGGATGCTTTTATTTTGCATCTGGGATCTTACAAACAGCATACAGAATTTTTTTTAATATGCCATTGGAAAGCCCTCACAAAGAGCTTTAAAATGAGCCTAAACTTGTTTAAGAAATGTTTCATGGTAAGAAGTTATCAATGTAAAACGCTCAAAACTGTCCCTTATTTGATGGTATACAAAATTGGAAACCTGATACCCATGAATTTAAGAGAATCTTTTTGGTAATATTTTTACAATTAAAAGAAAAGCCACAATGTACAGCTAACTTTTTTGTGGCTTGCAATGAATCTCACCTTATACCTACAAGCTCCACACTTCCAACTAAATTCAAAATTTCTCAAGAAATTGGACCATACTATGAAGAAGCTTATTGTATTTGATTGTTTGAGGTACTGGTACATATATAAGGGACAAAACCATGATCTTAAAAATACCTCTTTACCAAAAAATCCAATCCTACCATATAAAAATGTAGCTAACAACCATTAAGGCAAAGATAAATTTCCAGTTACTTATACATCTATAATTAAAACAATAACTCAGTTTACTTGCTATTGGCAGATGCAGTTCCAAAAATGTAAAACATTGAGTTTTAACTTCAGTAAATTACTATATTTGTTAATATAAAAACACCTACCACATCTCTTGGTTTATATTGCAGGCTATGTTATCAAGCTTATCATCAGCCTCTGGTTGTTTATATGGCATCACCCCCTAACATACTTGAAATATTTAAATATCAGCATTTAAAGAAAAGAAGTGGTTCAGATAAAATTTATGCTTTTTTTACATGATTTAAAAAATTTATATAGCTCTTTATCTGTTCAAATAATGTGAGTTACCTAATGATGGTATAGAATTAAATTGCAGTTCCATAATTTCTGTTAATATTTTGATGTATAAATTTTAAAAATGTATTTTTAAAGCATAGTGACCATATTTATTAAATTCTTAAACTCCTATTAACCCTTTCATCAGCATGCACTACTACTTTGAAATGCTTCAAGTAAATATACTCTTATCATATATTCATATTTATTTTATATTTATTTATCATGTAAATATTTTTATTATTTATAATAAAATTATAATATTTATACATTTCTTTGTGTTAGCTTTAGAATTTTCAATTCCTGTGCATCCCTATGTTTGCCCACTGAAGTGTTGAAGCTATGGTATAATTTGCACAACAATGATTCAATATTTGCAGTCTATCAAACATCTTAGTGAACAAACTCTTCAACATAGAACAGGAGAGATAGAATCTTGTGTCGCCTAAAAATCTGTAAAATGTGGGCTCTATAATGTTTCATTAGGAGCTATCAAACTGAATGAGGACTGCCTCCACAGGGCTGTCCCACAATGAGGAGACGCTGAGGGACGTGGGGAAGGCAGGGCAAGTAAAGAGATGCTGGACGGCGTCCAACCCTTAAGGTATAGGACGCCAAGGAACTACAATGTCCCGAGCACAGCTGAGATAGCGCTGAGCGGTAGGGGTTGAGGAAGTGAGGCCTCTTCTGAAGCAATCAGTGGTGGTAGGGTTGCAAGGAGAATGTTGCTAATGGCGGTCGCTGCAATGCGGGAGGTGTTCTTCCTACAAAGGAAGCGTTTAGCCTTCCCATAGGCACCAAGGGCATCAGGCTGTTTGTTAGGAGGCCCAACAAGGTGGCCAAATCTCACTTGTTGTCTTGACTATCAAACTGAATAAGTATTGATGATAAAGCAATTAATTTGAGAGCAATTCAAGTGAATTGCTGATTCAAGGCTGATGCATGGTTGCAGTCTTGCAGTTCTGATCTTCATGACTTCACCTTGGTTTATAGACTGGCATCACAAATATACAGGGGATGTTTGGGAATGTATCCCCAAACTTGTGTCAAGATATTATGACAGATCAGTGCGTAATTCTAGAGAGGTACTAAATTAACCAGTACACATAGCATATTGGAAAAGCCATCACACAACCAATCACAGTTGGGAGTAGATGACATAATCCCAACGACCCATCACAATCTGGAGATCGACATGCATCCATCTAGAATTCCACACTGCCATGGACCTGAAATTTAATCATTTCATTTTTGGTGGGATAATAGTAAGGCATAGCAAAACTTTAAGGGAAAGATTGGACCAAAAATTACATTTTTTAATAATTGGTGTATATTTATGAATTTATTTTAAAATGCAAAATAGTTTATTTCAATTATTTTAAACATGAGTAAAATGTGAATGATATTTCTTATGAAAATTTTACTTATTTAATTAGAATCTGTGAGCTTTATTATTAATAGTATTAGGGATTATTTAAATAATGGGATTCAAGATAACTATGTTCTGAAATTGCAGGAAATACTGTCAAATGAGAAGCATGGAGTTTTGAGCATTTTTTGTTAATAACTTCTAACTATGAAACATTTCATAAATGAGTTTGGGCTCATTTCAAATGTCTTTGCGAGAAGCTATTGTAAGGTATTCAAAAAAAAATCCCATATGCTATTTGTAATGTGCCAGATGCAAAATAAAGGCCTCCCAAAATAACTCTTGAAACCAGGCAATAAAGGACACTTGAAATAAAACTAGATTTTAAACTTTTGAAGCATACAGAGAGTACTCATCCATTACTAACAGAACTCAGAACTCATCCATTACTAACAGTACTCAGAACTCCTCGTCTTCCTTTATAGATGATGTTGATGTAATGACATTTTCTGTGATTTTTACTTGTTTTTCCTTTATTGATATGATATTACCATATCCATGGACATGCCATTGAGCATTGACAACAACCTTGTACACTGCAAGCTTCACATCAGCTGCCATTAAACATTTCTTCTGTATGTGTAAGCTTACAGGATGGCTTGTAATTTTGCACCATTTTAATTGAATCAAGTGAATTTACTATAAAAAAAAAACATAAAAAACATACCTGCAACAGAAAAGAATATTTTAACAAAGACCATCATATTTTTGAAGAAATAAATCATAGTTGAGGTTACTTACTTTTCATTCCATGTTGCCTGGTGCACAATTCTATCTATGACATTCCATGTACAATTTGTGATGACCAATGACGCATTAATTTTTGGTCGATAGAAATATTTTTTTCCAAGCAAGGTACAGTAAATGTAATAAAAATTCTTTGTTGTTAATTGAATTTTTCTACTGTAAATGCGTTTTAGGGGTGTCCTTTATTGCCCCATCAAGCGGAAATATCCGCCATTTTTTTGAACAACCTATGCAATTTCCATCAATCATGTTTTTAATTCAACACCTGTGTGCAACTGTTTAAGTAAGTAAAAATTTTTAATACAACAAAAGTTTTTTTGCTACAGACCTTGGCAGAGGTACTTTTCCACAATCCCACTTTTCACTTTTTTTAGGGTTTTTTTAGAGGTAGTATATGTATAATTTATTAACTTACTTTATGCTACATAGATAGGAGAAATGTTGAACTTTATGCCACTATTTTTAGTTTTGCAGTACTTCAAGTAGTTTAGCTGCTACATTTCTCAAAATTGTTGTAAAAATGAGGAGTCCCTTATTACCCTGCCTGTCCCTTATTACCCGATTTGATGGTATCAAACCTGGATAATGTCAGGAAAACATGCTAGTTGTAAACTAGATTTTAAATTTCTTTTTTCATACTCAATTTTTGCAACTCAAAGGTAACATATTTGTGATAACTTTGGAATCTCATTGCTCTAAAAATGATGGGAAAGCTCTAGTATAGTCAGATGGGATAAGACAGGACCAAAATCACTAACAAGCCTGTAGCATCTATACCAGTGATTCCTTGATCATTGAATTTGGAAATTGGCCTTGAGACCGGCCATGAGTCCGGCCGTTAATTTGTCTGAGACGTAAACCCAGGAGAGGTTAAAAAAATGGATCTGGGTGAAGAAACCATGGCTGGAAGTCGTAAAGTGCTGCACGTGTTGTGTACAAATCCTCAAACAAACGTTGGAACCTCTGACTTTGACTTAGGACTGCCGTCCCCCCTACTGCCCCCCAAACGCCTTCTTCCTTACCACCTCCCAAATTCTTTCCACCGCCCCTAGGGGGGCAATATCACCCACTTTGGGAACCACTGATCTATACCATGAATAACTAAAAAACCCTAAACCTCTCACAAGGTGTAGATATGCAATGGGCTTCTAAGCTACAACTCAGACATTTTGCATGTAACATAGTTTTCTGTACAGATTAAAAAAAGTGAGGCTGGGGTAAAAAAGGACCAACTGGTAATTCTTATGTTACAAGGTTTTTAATAAAAGTACAAATCTGATATTCAATATTATCCATCTAGAAACACATTATTTGATTTATTTCATTAAACAACTACTTGTTACCGTTTTGTGTTGTCACGAGAAAACTTTGTTAAGCATAGGTAGTAATAGTGGGTTGGCTTTGGTGCTTTGTAGAGCACTGCTAAATGCTTCATGTATATTCCATTAGTGTCATTGTCTGAAAATTTATCAAATTGGTAATAAAACAAATGGATAATAACTTTAGTGTCAGACATCGTGTGTTTTCTTGCAAACTGCATTTGTGGTGCACTTCTTCAAACATAGCTCATGCCCTCTCACAGAGTTGTGATCATAATTTTTTGTTCATTTCACACAGTGATTTTTCCCCCAGCCAATCTTGCACATAGTTCTGCAGCTCACTAATGGGAATAGACATCCCTATTTTCTATATCCCTTTGATGCAATTTTAAATAGTGCACTAAATTACTCTAATTAAAAAAGCTAACAAGTTATAAGGGAGTTTGAGCAAAAGATAAAAATTGACAAAAATACTTCATGTACTACACAATAATATATTCATTTAAAAACTATTTTTGATAAACTGTAGGGTAATAGAGGACCATTTGTGGGGTAAGACAGGACCATTTGTGGGGTAAGATAGGACCATTTGAGGGGTGAAACAGGATCATTTAGTGGTCCCGTCTTACCCCATGTCGGGTCCTTTTTTACCCTATTTTAGAATACATGTCAGGCAGTGATGGTAGCAGGTAGGAATGCCTAGTATGTCTAAATAGTTGCCTATTACTTGAGGTTACCTGCCTACATCCACAAACCTGACCAAAAAATTTCTTGTCATTAGACAGAGCTTATTTCCCAAACAGGGTTAACTACTTTGTGACCCTTCTTTACAAAGGTTTTCTTTAAAAATTAGCCAGAAATTCATTATTTGCAGAAGAGGGTTGCCACAAACACTAAAATGACAGGCAATGATTGTTCTAACATATTCTTTTGTCAAATTGAATTCAGTGCAATTAGAATGCACGCCATGGGCTGGTCCTTTCTTACCCCATGAAGGCTGCAATACTGTCTTACCCCATTTGACTATATGTACTCTTATTCCATATATTCCATGCCTGATTGCAAATAAAAATAAATGAGCAACTAGGTTTTAAACAGACATGCCTTTGAAGTCACAATATTTAAAAAAAGGCAGTGCTACTGAAAAATTGGTGGCAAATGAGACTTAGTTCTTTTCAGTTTTATTCTTATCAGTTGCTATTCAAAGTTAAATTTCTGATTTGCCAAAGATTTCTTCTATGTCTTAAGCATGATGATGCTGGTTCCTTGACCAGGGTGCAGAGGGTGCAAGTAGCGTCACCAATATATGGATTCATAGCCGAAAGCGTTGCCAGCCATTCTCAAGATTCATTGCCTGGTAATTTTAATAAGAAAATGCTGCTAACAACTTTGATACTACATATATCCCTTACTTTCCACACACTGCAACATTTATAACTCAACAGCTATCTGGCAGCCAGACACATAGTGCCATCTATTGAGAGAGCAGCAAAGTAGAGTGAGGCTCAACATGATTCTGCTGCCTGGACTGCCAAGAGATGGCACTGTGCTCATACCAACAAAGCTTTTGTGAACCCTACATCCTAGCAAGTTTGCAACCATTGCTTAGTTCTAGAATTATTATTGGTCTCATTATTCACTGCATCTGCCACTTCCGGTCTTTCAGATTTTCAACTATCTTCCAAATAGTTGGTCAAAGACTGGTGAATATCTTGAATGCAATAATTTCAATCCTAATGAGTCAGAGGCAAAAACTTCTGAAGGCGTAAATTTTGCTGCTGATGCATTGCCAAAGATCTTGCAATATTCATCCACTTTCTGCACAGTGGTTCCTTGATAATCTAGTGGTCTAATTCATTCCAGAAAATTGGGCAGAAGCCACCTATAAACTAGACAAAAGCTCCCATGCTTAATACTGGTAGTTAATTTTACCCATTCCTTTACATCCTTTGACTAGTTTATTTTATATAGAAAAAATGTAATTATAGATTATCCACTTCAATTTCCAAAAACTGACCAAATAACTATAGTTTTTACTTGCAATTTTTTGGAATATTTGGTCCAATATTCCACATGCAAGTCTAATAGATCTAAAAAAACTGGCAATTACAAAAGCTCACAATCACAAATGCTATTTGCTATAAAAACTGACCAAATAACTATAGTTTTTACTTGCAATTTTTTGGAATATTTGGTCCAATATTCCACATGCAAGTCTAATAGATCTAAAAAAACTGGCAATTACAAAAGCTCACAATCACAAATGCTATTTGCAATAACACACTAATAATCAATCTATCAAATTTGGAACATTATGTAAATTTTCTAAAAATTGTTGGTAAAAAATGCACATTTCATAGGTGGTTTGCAAAAATTACAGGTAAAAATATGCTAATGTAACTATTATGCACTGAAGAAATTTGGATAGGGCCACTCTGGGCCAGCCACCATAGGACATACTGATGATAGTGCATAGGCCAGGTGAAATTCTCTACAATGATTTGCACTTATGTATTATTAATATGTGGCCCAGCCCAGTTTGGAAAACCTATACCTTTCATAGCCATGACTAGAGTTTTCCTGCCAGCTGCCATTATTGCAACAGCAAGTTTTCTGATTTCCTGTAGTTGGATGAATTATCACCTAGCTATCCAGGGTGCAGTGCAAGCATCATTGGCAATATATGGATATTTAGCCCAAAGCATCCCCGCCATTTTCAAGATGCATTGCTATGTAATTTTTAATAAGAAAAAGCTGCTAACAACTTTGATAGTATATCGAATATCCCTTACTCTCCACACACTGCAACACTTATAACTCAACACATATACCTCGGCAGCTATCTGGCAGCCAGACATGTGGCGCCATCTACTGAGAGAGTGGCAAAGTAGAGTGAGGCTTGACACAATTCTGCCGCCCAGACTGCCAAGAGACAGTGTTGTGCTCATATCAACAAAGCTATTGTGAACCCTACATCCTAGCAACTGTTGCTTAGTATTAGGATTATTAGTTCATTATTTAGGTACTGTATCGGTCGCTTGCGGTCTTTCAGATTTTCAACTATTTTCTAAATAGTTGGCTGACAACTGGCGAACATCTGGAATGCAATAAGGCCTAATTTAAATTCAGATGTGTTGGCAAGATCTGAACTCTGAAGGTGTAAATTTTTCTGCTGAGGCATTGCCAAAGATATGGCTAGGGTAAACGCACAATATTCCAACATTGTGGGTAATTCTGTCACTTCTCAACTTTTTCCTTTATATTAAGCTTTGTCTTAGTTCCACGCATGCGTAGATGGCTGAAATAGTGAGTCCACATCACGCAGTGAGAACATCAAAAAACATGTGAAAGTTGATAGTTGACCTTGCTCTACCAATGACAAACTGTGTAGAAAGAATATTATGGTTTGAGACTTTTAACCCTTTTGCGGGTAAGTTACCATATATGGTAATTAAAATGGGAGTAAAAAAAGCCCCCCACATCACCCACATTGCTTGGGGCAGCCTGCCAACAAACTCCAACCAATCACAGATCGTGTACGAGTTACATCATGTATGACGTAGCGCTCTGATGTGCTCTCTTGTCTGTGTGAGCTAAATTAAAAACTAAGTACTCTGAAGAAATGGCAAAACGGCATTTTTGGCCCTCATTGTATTCACTATAGCAGCTCTATCCCATGAAGAACTGTAGGAAAGGCCATGATAGTTGCTAGTATCATAGTTAAAAACTTGCTTTATAAACTGATTATGATGCCATTTACTTGAAGCAAATGCAAGATAGTGAAATGTAATGGCAAAAATTAATGTGATCATATATGAGCATATGCCCACCAATGCTTAGGGATGGAAGTGACTATGTTTGGTCATATGCCCGCTAATGGTAAATTTCTACAGCGCTTGGTAGATATGTTTGTTAGCATTTAGTGGTTAGTGGTATTATGACTAAAGCCATGTTTTTCAGTCTAACGTACCTATAGTTCAGCACTTGATGCTTTCCCTGACTTTGACTGCAGTGTAAGCTCATGGCATTCCCTTCGTTACAGAACATAGAGCCAACGCGGTTGCAAGCAAGATGGTCTCTGTACTGACCCAGATGATAACATGTCCTTCACCAATACTAATTCTTACTGATAATTAATTCACAAGTTTTAGGTATATGTTGTATATGAATGTGATTCTTTACATATGGCATGGATGTCTCATTATATGGATGGTCTGGAAATATCTTGTCATAAAATACTAAATGTACCTATAATTTTTTTCAACTTGATTGCTTCCTTTGTATGTGTTATAATACATGCATAATAGAGCAATCAAGATGTTTTCCACCATCTAAGTAGTAAACATTTAATGTCAAAATCCGCAAATTTTTTATACCTTAAGCCGGCAAGGCCCCATATATGATCACTTCAATAATTGTGATTTACTACTTATATACAAAATTTTTGAAAAATATTCATGAGTAAATATATCTTAGAATAGGTCATGCTTTTAAGTACAATCATCAAATATTGCAATTTCATCGTATTTCCATGTCCGCCTGGGAAAGGGTTAAATAAGTGTTAATATATTAGAAATCCTTAAAGTATACTTATATTTGCTGATTTTAAGTGGTAAATGAATTGATAGATGATTAAGTAATGAGACAGTTTTAGACACATTAAAACTAATTCCAATACAGCTCACACAGGGACAGGGTAGGCCCTATCGGAATTCCAACACAAGGCGTTGGAATTACGAATTACAATTTTGAAGCACTGTTGGAATTAGTCTCGCAATATGCTGCATTTAGTCACACACGTGTCGTGTGGGAATTCAGCGATTTTGTAGATTTGAATTCTAAAGGCTTTTAAATAAACATGGCAACAGTTTGTGTTTGTGACGTTTCATCATTGCTGGCGCTAAGTGTGGTGTTTTGAGACTTGAGAAAGACGTAAACCAATGAGCTCAAGTTGCGCATATGGTGATCTATTTATAGCCATTTATTGGAAATTATTTCTTGCTTTGTCCTTAAGGTGTCAGAATATCAGAATAGGTAGGTATGGTGTGTTTACCCTATATTCACCCCACACTCAGGATGATGTATGTTTTCGGTGAATTTTCCCATGCATTTTCACTTTTTTTAAGCTATTGCTGTGCACAGTTGGCGCAATGTAATGAAAATTGATTATCTTCGCGCACGTGTTCGCGCAATCCCGGCCATCTTTATTTTAGAAGAAATTTTCTCCAATGTCATATGGCAACACTGAACACCGTCTGTTTACATTTCGTATGTATAACAGCCGCAGTTTACGATTACCGTATGTTCCGTATCTGACATGGCGGACAACCAGAAGAGTCAGAAGTAACCCGGACATGTCTTACATTTTATTATTGTCAGTTCGACTTGCATAGTCAATATACTCACGTATATTGTCGACTAAAATAGTAGAACTATTTTAGCTTTCTAAAGTACGGCGCACGGCGCATTTTTATACCAATGTAGTACGGCGCACCGCGCAGGTCGTTAAAATGACAAAATAAATTCCCGCACACCTGGCACATCTTCCTGACCATGGTATTCACCCACTTTCTGCATAGTCTGCACCCTGGTCACCTATCAAGTCCTATCTGATTATCAACAAATTATGGACACAGTACAAAGGAGAACAATCAAGCAGCAAGATTTTGAAATTTGAATCATAGAAAATTTGTCACTTTGGACTGAGTTTGGAGCCAGCAAGCCACAAAATTTAATTAACAAGTAGGTAGGATAATTTTAATTCTGCATTAGCTCTAGCTGAAACTAGCTTCTACTCAATTTTCCATTTGGACCTCTATTAAATTATTTGAAGAAGGCTTCTACCTTAACATAGTGGCAAAGCAGAGAATTTTTTAGACTCTTCCTCAAGTTCACTTTTAAGTCCTATAAGTAGACCAGTAAAGTATCTTGGAAGTTGGATACCACTCTGTCCACTCATAGTCATACCAGAGTTATTATACATAAGAAATCTGTTAAAATCTTGAGAAAACAATGAAATTAAAAATGAACCAATTCTAAAAAATCACTGGTTTGCCACTATGACTACCGTAAAATGGGGTAACTTAGACCGGTGGGGTAA
>NW_025947289.1:0-465 GCF_000764305.2 Hyalella azteca | reverse complement strand
GCTTCAAATATTAGATCCCCAAATTAGATATCCAGGTTTAAATTTCCGTGATTCATTCCCCAAATAAGATATCCAGGTTCAAGTTTCCGAGATTCATTACCAAAATTAGATATTCGAGATTAAATATTCCAGCTTCAAATATAAGATATTCACGACTAGCCATTTAGGAATAAATTTCAGCATTCAGTTTTCCACAATTGGCTATACAGATTCACGCAATTAGCTAGAGATTCGGGCTTAATTATCTAGGATTAGTTATTGGAGATTAGAAGATTCGGGTTTAGTTATCCAGGATTACTAATGAATTCTTGGTTCTCTATAATAGATAAGCGAGATGAGGTGCCCTGGAGAGGTGCCTGAGCACCTCACTGCAGTATGGGGGAGTGAGGGGAGGTGCCTGAGGCCCTCACTGCTGCATGGGGGAGTGAGGGGTCGTCCTGAGGGGCTTGGAGGGGCCGTGCAGCT
>NW_025947288.1:0-53938 GCF_000764305.2 Hyalella azteca | reverse complement strand
CCCCAGCGCCAGCCTGGCCTCAGACAAGCCTCGGACGGGCCGCCTTCCTGAAGGCTGGGGGACGCTGGAGGAAGTCGCTGCTCTGCTGTTCAGGCACATAGGGCAGCTGGTGTGCAATGGCTATGCCATATACCAGGTCCTGCCAAGTCCAGCTCTCCAGAACAACAAAGGTTTGTGATGAACGATTCGCGGTTTAAAGCGAGAAAGTTATGAATAAATTGAAAATTCTTCTATTTCGCTGTAAAAATTCTTGTCAACCAGTTTTAAACTGCAACTTAGTATAACTTAGTATCTCTAGTGACTGCTTATTATATGATTGGGCTTTATTAATTAATACATATAGTTTTGATAGTTTCTCTAATAAAATCAATTCCATCTTTATAGCATGCCGTCAGTGTTTCTAAATGTTTTGGTATCTTGTTGGTAAGAATTGTTAGATTATTTATTTGGTAATGAACACGAAACAATTTACGATTAGGACAACCGAAGTTTGATAAGCAAACACATATTTCTTCCAGATCCTCTCGCATCTGGATGCAGCATAGAATCTCTGAGCCAGGAACGTTTGGCATCTGCTATTTTCGCCACAGCAAGTCTCATGAACCACTCCTGCAAGCCAACGACCATCAACAGGTTTGTGAATTCATTTACGCTTTGTAAAAATACTTTGGGATGAAACCAAACTTAGGATATACTCTGCCTCATCACCCCGCTTATATAAGTTTCAAAGTAAATGAGGGATATTCAATTTGAGGAAAATTCTTAAACATGCGAAAATTATTCTTATTTAACCGATCCCTCTTATGTCGCTTGGAAGTTCTGCTCTAAAGTTTCAAAAACATTTAGAGTTTATTTTCTATTTTACCTTTTTTCTATATCAAGGTGCATGTTGTTGTTTATCTCGGTTCCATGTTTCTAACGCTCACTCCATCACTTGAGTATTTACACTTGCTTCTGCCTGGGGTGTTCATCGACGTTTATTTTACAGTTATGTTGGAAACCTTCTGGTGATCCGAAACTTGGAGGAAGTTGCTCCAGGACAAAAAGTTTATTCATGTTATGGTGAGTTGATGTCCTTATTCTTCATCAAATTCATAAATCATTCATAGCTTTAGGAATAAAAGTTTACTCATATTATTATGGGTTTATGTCCTTTTAACTCAGGTAGGTATTTATGTGCTCTGAAGCATTATCCCGTTTCCCCTCCGGTTTTAGTTGAGGTCTCTGGATAAATACTATCATTATTCGCAGTCATGCTATCAATATTGCAAGTCGGTTGTAGGAACTAGAAGCAAAGGAAAAGGCTAAGCAAATGATCGTCAGCATTGAGACTTTCACGTTAATTTCCGGTGAGTGAATGAGCAGAATTAAATGTTGAAATTATTTGGTTCTATGATCATAAAATTAGACAGAAAATTTAATATACGTGGAGTTCTTATCGGGAAATAAAAATCTACTGGCGTGTCACTATACAGATCTTAACACTTGAAGCGAATGATTATTTCACCAATTCTGAACTCTGTATGTGCTGTCGAGTTGAATGTGTCTACAATTCATTAATACGCCATATGCGCTAATGAAAAAGCCTTGTGATAGTTGAACGTCAATTTTTATTATCTCTACAGGCCCACATTATAGCCGGCACACTCGGGCAGAACGGCAGTCTCTGTTGCAGCAGCAGTACCACTTCACTCGTAACAGTATTTTTTGCTCATTATTCACATATACTAACTGTGCAGGAGTGTCGAGTCTTGAGAAGAAAGACTGCGATGTACGCTTAGTCGTCAAAAAACTGCAGCGCGCGCTGCGCTCTGCTGAACGCGTGTACGGTGTGGAAAATCAGTTCCTTGGCTCCATCCAAGACACGTATGCCATGGCCTTGTCTGCTCTTGGTACGTTGACTTTTACAGAATCTACACAAAGTTTAAAATTTAGACTGTCCAACAACGTACTAATGTTGTTTTTTTTTTTTTGTTACGCGGCAGATTGACAGCTACCCAACCTACACTTTCAATTTGAACCATTGATATTTTTAGGCATATGAGAATTATAATATGAGGTATTACGCTCACAATAGGCAAGCTCATAAGGTATGAGCGTGCCCTGGTTTCTTCAGTACCGAACAGATTAACATTAACAACAGATTCATTAGTATGAAATCCTTTCATGAACAGGGTCTTTCGAGGCATCAACCAACATCTTGAAGAAATCCGTTTTGAAAGTTGGGCGCCGATACGGGCAAAGGAGCGTTGAGCTTGGGCATGAAATTATCAAGTTATGTGGCGTCATTAAGCAGAGGATGCAGCATATAGAAGACACCTCTAGCCTTCTCTATAGACAGTGAGTAACTCGTTGGGTTGGTGAAATTTAAGGCGACGATGTGATTTAAATCGACACCCGATGCTTTATTTCAGATGGGATATCGAAAAGCTCTGTCAAGAGCCTGTCAATAAAACATAGCTATTTTATTCGACCTCCGAAAATCGCGAAAAATAATTCCATGGATATGTTGGCATTTATCTAATATAAAATTTTCGTTTCCCTTTGCGGGTGTTCTGCATAATTCACTGATATTACAAACGTACGATACTTATTTTAACTTTTACATGATTCTGATAATTTTTTCAGGAGAAAATTGATTTTCTTTGCTTGTGCAGGTTGAAGCGGGAACACTATTATATGTCAGATATCGTTACTACAATTTTCACAGTAATCTACGGGGAGGACTGGCAGACAATCTTGAACGTTCAAATTTGAAGTTATCAAATAAATATTGCTCTACTTCACATATTCACCCTATTTGATCCTAAGCTTTAATATAGCGGAACTTACACTCGGCTATTCCGCGGACTGCTTTTCTCTTTGTACGGCAAAACTTCTGGATCTCCAAACGATTAGTAATTAGATAGTAAGGAGCATATTCTTTGAGAAGTAACAAATAACTATCGCTACATTACCGGACAACTATTAGTAACTTCCCACACGCCACCCACCTTCCCAGCGGCCCACCATTTATTCAAAATAAGCACCTTTGCGACGATTATTTGCGCATTGAGCACGATATAATGCAAATAATAGCACGTATTTAGCTCCTAATACATTGTATTGCATTTAAACGGCGTCCGATGGTACTCTACCACTTACACCATTGCACGGAACCTTCTAATTGATACTAATCACAAAAACACGATGGCTACTCCCTCAAAGGAAAATAAGCGAATAGTGGGTTACAATGGATGTATTATTATTGACCGTTCTAACGGGTATACGTAAGGCATCTTTGACTTTGGAAAGAAACCAATCGGCCATCAGCATCGAGGGCATGAAAACCGTCCTTTCACAATAGACTGACATAGTGAACATTAGATCTATAGTCAACTGTAGCGACAGCGAAATGAAACTACATTACTCGATTTCGAAACGAAGGTTTACGCTCTAATGACGGAAATCGCTGCAATGGAACATTGTCCGTTCAAACATGAATATCAACATAACGAACATTGCTTTTGTACAGAGCTACAGAAGATACAATATTTACAAAAAAAATACACCGTCAGACGTTGTTTAAAAAAGTTTAACAGGTCAAATAATTGGTCAAATTTGGAAAGAAAAAGACATTAAAGTTAGTACTGCTGATAGAGTAAAAGCGCCCGAAGATGTTACTAAAATTGTAAAATTGAAACGACGCCTACATTTGCCAGATGGTAACAGGGTACAAGACAACTCTGTTGAAACACGGGGCGACTCAATGACCGCCTCAAATATACTCTTAACATGCCTGCCTACTTATTTGTTACTGAAGGTTCAAAATATTGTGTGACAGGGAAAATTGCGATCAAATTACTTCTGAAGTTAAATCCAGAGCCTAATAGATCACAAGATTTTAGCAAGACATTAGATTGTTCTGGAGCAACTTACTTTTGACAACGAATCGTTCCCTTCAGAAATACATCATTATTTGAAACGCCGATTAATACTCTCCGGAAATGGACATAAATAAAGCACTACATAAATGAACCGTCAAACGATATCACTCTTACGGCTTGAGTGAATCGAAGCTACAAAATATTATACAAACTATAATACGCCAATAAAGGGACTTCGCTTACAACACTGCAACTAACTCAACGCTATATATAATTATATCATACTGGCTACCTAAAATTGACGCTCATCAGCTTCTATAATAAATAAAGCCATTAGATGCGACTGCTGCCCTGCAAAATATGTGATGAAAGGAAAAATCTTCAAGACGCAAATGAAGACTAATGCGTCATGGGCCTTCAGAAAATTTTACTCGCGATATAATAACATAAATGAATATGAATTTTACATGAACAACAATACTTGAGGGTAGAATTTAGGATGCAAATTACACGAATGTTACTTTTGACGAATAAGGAGTAAGGGGAGACTGAAAGCCACGGAGTGTAGATGGCGGAAAGAGTCCCTGGATGTTAAACGCTTGAGAGCCAACTCGGTGTAATCTGTTCAGTACCCCAGTCTAGTTGTTATGGAGTTATTCTCTCACCAAATTATGAGTGTAAAGTAAGAGTAACTGAATGTGATATCCAGACCCACGGTCTGTACCGCAAGAATGAGTTCACTACTCGGCCTTTCGAAACTTCTTAGTGACTTCAGAAGCACTTCTTGCTCTATAAAAAAATATAACTCAGTACTCACTGCAGTGAGTGACAGAGAGCTCATTTTCTCGTCGACGAAAACTTGAGGTCACGGACGGACAGACAGACAGACGGACATGGCGAGCACAATGGTGCATTTTTTCCATAAATAAAAAAATGCGCTAAAAATATTGATAAATAAAACAAAACAGATCACCGGATTGATACAGACAAAAACTGACCATTTCAGACCATTGTTGAGAACAATAATTTCGTATTAAAAGGAAGCGCAGCTTAGATTTGTAAAATTGAGGAACAAGAAAGGGCTGAAAACTTACTGAATCATAAATCGATATTTTCAGTTTATTTTTGGATTACACGTGTACACTATAGGGAGGAACAATAAGATTTCAGAATTGTACTTACAATTAAAAATGACTCGGAAACGTTCATGAACTGAGAAATAATAAATGTCCGATGAGTAAATAACCAACCAAATATGGAAGTTGAAGGAAGAAAGAAGTACTCTTCACGGGGCGAGGGAAGTAACTATACAAAATTCGTGTACAGCTTCAATTAACTACAATATTTGCTCTAGGGAATACATCTGCCTCATAATAATACCTTTGCGTGAAACGAGTAACACCCTAAAGTATTTTAAAACCGTTAGTATGATAATTAAAATATCGTCCTGAGCTCCATTTAGACAACAGAATGCTAACCTCAAGATCGGTAATGATGACACTGTAATGACAATGTATAATTTATAGTGAAGATAGCAGAGAGAGAAGACATATTTAACGAGTAATACCCTAAAATTTTTACAGCTGTTAGTATGCTAATTAAAACATGGTCCTGAGCTCCATTCAGACAACAGAATACTAACCTCAAGACCGGTAATGATGACACGGTAATGACAATATATAATTTATAGTGAAGATTTCAGAGAGAGAAGACATATTTAACGAGTAACACCCTAAAATTTTCACAGCTGTTAGTATGCTAATTAAAATATGGTCCTGAGCTTCATTTAGACAACAGAATAATAACCTCAAGACCGGTAATGATGACACTCAGTTATATGTATAATTTATAGTGAAGACAGCGGAGAGAGAAAACATTTCCCTGCATAGAAGGAAACGTCAGGAAT
The DNA here is from genome assembly GCF_000764305.2 of Hyalella azteca. Lineage (NCBI taxonomy): Eukaryota > Metazoa > Arthropoda > Malacostraca > Amphipoda > Hyalellidae > Hyalella > Hyalella azteca. The sequence continues at coordinate 48,166 of NW_025947288.1, read as the reverse complement.
GATGCAACAGGTCTAAGCTTGGGGAAGACCGGCAGCAGCAGCAGCAGCGGCGGCACGCTGTAGCTCCATGCCAGCGATGAGACCACACTCCAGCATCAGGTAATCTCCACTGCAAACAAACGTTACCAATTAATACCCCTTACAAATTAATATAATACAATTAACACAGGTAATCTCCACTGCAAACAAACGTTATCAATTAATATCCCTTACAAATTAATATAATTAAAACTATCAATGCATAGTCAGGTAATATCCACTGCCAACAAACGTTATCAATCAGGTAATCTCCACTGCAAACAAACGTTATCAATTAATGTCGTTTACAAATTAATATAGTGAACATTATTAACAAATGCAACCAGTTAATATCCCTTACAAATCAATATAGTGAACATTATTAATGCAGATCACCGGGACTGGCTTAGTTAAATAAAACTTGCAGTGAAAATTGATTTCAGAAACAAACGCAACCAATTACTATCGCTTGAAAATTAATATAATGAACATTATCAATGCAGATCACCGGGACTGGCTTAGCTAAATAGAACTCTTAGTATGAATGGGTTTTCAGATTCAAATATCAACAGAAAATATTGCTGTATTGTAATTGTTATAAACCACTTACGTTTACTTCAAACAAAATTTTTGAATGGCCATGACGTGGATCTGGGGCCGTACTATCGAAACTCGCTTAATTAGCGGCCGTTTACTTGTCTGTGATTTAGTTTAGCTTGAAAAGCCGTTAGTGATTGGCTGACGGAGCATCGAACTCGAAACCATTTTTGATGGCACGGCCTCACTTTTTTCGCACATATAAAGTGTCAGGTTGAATTATGTTAACTCCAACAATAAAAAAAGAAAACTGTATACAAATTAAAAAAAAACATTTCAGTTGAACCCAAGGTTAGGCATTTGGAAAGTAAAATTTCATTTTTCGGCGATTCTGTCTGCCAGTTAAGGTGAAGTATTCAGGGTGGATTGTGAACCATTTATTACCAGGCATCCTGGTAACCAAAAGATTGGGTGGTCGAAGGGAAAAAATTGGGTCGACCACCCAAAGAATTGGGTGGACAAAGTGGTTTAAAGTTCAAGTTTCAGCCCTGCAATTGGTAAATTCATTAAAAAATAAACTGGGGTTATAGATTAGTGACATGACGATTAGTTAAAGCATATTTTTCTTATATGTAGACTCTATAGCGAGCTCTAAGCGTTGTCGACATCGACAGAAAGATCAGAGCTTAATAAACATGTATTGATAATGAAACAATTGAGTTTTGGTAGTTTTTAGCCCGGTATTTAACATAATTTTTAGGACGAGGTTAAACTTTGCTTGCATCAAAGAAAACAACACGACAGGCATATTATTTACGGCGATAATGAAGATAAAATATAAATGCTTTCTTTTCATGTGAGCATTGCTTGTCAAACTCTTCGAATTTTAGAATCGGCCTGTGCAGTTTCAGATTATTAATGGATGAAAGAAGATAAAAACGTAAATGCTTTCTCTTCATGTGAGCATTGCTTGTCAAACTTCTAAATCTAGTATCGGCCTGTACAATTTTGGTTAACATATTAATGGAGCCAGACAATATCGGGGGTTAGTGGTAGCATGAAGCCATGCGCAAGCTAAAACAATGAGTGAACATTACCTTGTACATAATAATAGTGAACATTACCTTGATTTATGTCAACCCGCACTCTACTCAAGTCCTTGTTTATTTGTTGTATTTTCATCTGTTTTGGGAGAAGAAAAGCAAAAATGAATAAAAAAACATACAAAATAAACAACTAATAGGAATGTTCAAAATGAACCCGTCCATCCGCCTGAAAAAGCAACATTGCTAGCAGATAAATCAAAAATCTAATAGGACTAATCTTGGTAAATGCGACTCTAAACAACAAATAGCAAAATGTCACTATGTTTTTAATCGGCGAGTGATAGTATATGATCAGTGCTGCAAGTTTAGTGCTCTTTGGAGTACACGTAACGAACAACGAAAGCAAGAAGAACAAATATTTTACACGCAAGTTTTGCCTCAGTCTCACTTCACGACTTCCAGGAGTGATTAAATCCATCAATCAAATCCGATTACCCGTAAACGAAGATGCAAATGAAATTATCGTTTGAATTTGTTGTTGTTAAAGAAGTAATTATGATTTTTGTCTTTCGATTAGAAATAAACTTCAGTTGAAAAATAAACTCGGTGGTCGTTTGCAACATAATTTGGAATTTGAAACATAATTTTGGAACTTTTTAAGTTTGGAATTTGAAAAACTCCAAGTCATAGAGACGAATGAGGAACTTACATATACATATAAAAAACAATAATTGAATGATTTATAAAATGTTTACATCTTCTACAGTTTAGAAATACCAGAGCTGGCAACAAATGTGATTAGAGATAAATTTCAACTTGCATATAACGCTGAAACAACTAAAGCCATTGTAACGAAACAACGACGCTAAAAAAAAAGGCACGAGAGGAAAATTTATCTGGAATGGGAATGAAGCATTGAAAATAAAGAATTATGCGATAACAACAAAAGACTAAGAAAAATACAGAGGACAAAATTTGATTCGAATGTATATTAAGTGAATGAAAGGATGAATGTTCAATACTTTTGGTTCTTACATAAAGCAAATTAGAGGAACAAGCGAAGATATAATAACCAGAGAAGAAACATCAATTATCAAATGCAATTAATATGCACAACGTCTATACTTTGACATTCAACATAAGAGAGCGCACACGTCGCGCATGCTGTAGCATACATTTCGATTTCGACAGGATGCCACATTGGATGAACGGTTGTTGATTTAAAGCGGCGTCCGGTGTTTGTAACATTAATTTAAGGGTTCGTGTAGGAACAGATTATAAAACATTGATACACGATCATTCTGGTGCATTGGCATCATATTCTTTTACCCAGTGAAAATTTACAGGCGCGTCAGCTTCTGATTTGGATTGCCAGAAGCTGGGGCGACTCTAAATTTTGTAGGGTAATAGAATTTTCATTAATGTCTATTTTCCACGAACTTTTCGAAGCACCCTCGTATAGCATGTACGGAAATGTAGTACATCAGATGCACATTAACACGACGAGATCGTGAAGACGATAACGGAAAAATAATAAAAAAATAGCACACATACATACAGACAGCGCGTATTTAGCAATAAAATTCAGCGAGGCCATCTGTGTCGCGACATATTCATGAATTTGAACACAGCGACCATACAAAGTTAACGTGAGTAAACTAACGTCACAACATACAACACACAACATACAACACATACAACATACACACAACATACAAGAGTCGTCACACATACAATAAGATGTTCCTTTGATAATATGGCTGTCGTGCGTGTATATACACGTAGTACGAAAGGGGCTTCAAAAAGTTCGTGAAAAAACGGTACAGTTTGAAAAACTATCCAAGTCATGGGTTTGATTTTCATACATATGCTCGATCTAGGTCGATGTATTTCTGTAAAAGAGGATCCCAGCCAGAAAGTCACCAGTGAAATATTGATAGTTATGCGATTTGAGTCATGTTTTAGCAGCTCTTTAAGAAGGTTCAATTGATAGCAACTGAGTAGGTACCTTCGATGACTTATTCAAGTTTGGAAATAAGAAAAAAAGCCGGATGAGGCTAACTCGGTCCTATAAGGTGGATGTCGAATGATTTCCCGTCAAAATTCACGTAGCACAGCCCCTGTCTGCCGAGAGCCAAGTGCGGATACCCTGTCGTGGTGGGAGAATGACGCCGATGCTGCTTCTCAAGACGTTCTTCGGCGATTTTCTTGGAACATTTCATCAAAATCTCTTCATAATGAACAGATGTAATATTTTTCTTATTCTCGATAAAATCAATTAACAAGATATCCTTCGCATCTCAGAAAACCCTCCCTGATTTGCTCAGATTTTTCTTCTACAGGTTCACTGTCTCCCCTGAACAGCCCTTACCATATTCTATCAAATTCATCATATTCTTTTCATGGAATTTTCAGTCATTTCCATTTTCCATGAACTTTTAGAAGCAGCCCCGTATAGCATGTACAGAAGTGTAGCACATCAGATGCACAATTAACACGACGGGATCGTGAAGACGATAACGGAAAAATAATAAAAAAAATAGTATTTAAATCGTTTTTGGAGACCTTTCTACGGAACCCATTATGCAGAATAACCATTTGGCTATATCGATTAGAGTCGACTAGCAGGTATATAATTGACAATAAATGGCTGTCTATGGGAGCGCCATTAACTATACATTAACTACTTGATAATTTGAGAGATGTCGTTCAACTGACCTGGCTGAAGGGTTGCCTGAATTGACCATAAATGGCAGTGTATGGGAGTGCCATTACCTATACATTAACTACCGTACTTGATAATTTCAGAGACGTCGTTTTCAACTGACCAGGCTGAAGGGTTGCCTGAAGGAGGGGTCAGAGTGTCTATAGCAGGTATATAATTAACCATAAATGGCTGTGTACAGGAGTGCCATTACCTATACATTAACTACTTGATATTTTTTGCAGAGATGTCATTCAACTGACCTGGCTGAAGGGTTGCCTGAAGGAGAGGTCAGAGTCACAGGTCGCTGGTTGTCCTTAACAAGAGTGCGGCAGGAAGCAAGTCGACTCTCCAGCGCCTGGCGTCGTATTAGTAGATTAGTGAGGCCGTATTAGTACGGCACATAATTCAGGCCTTGATGACTAGTGCGGCCATATTAGTACGGCACATTATTTAGGCCTTGATGAGTAGTGAGGCCGTGTTAGTACGGCAAATTATTCAGGCCTTGATGACTAGTGAGGCCGTGTTAGTACGGCACATTATTCAGGCCTTGATGACTAGTGAGGCCGTGTTAGTACGGCTAATTATTCAGGCCTTGATGACTAGTGAAGCCGTATTACTACGGCACATTATTCAGGCCTTGCTGACTAGTGAAACCGTATTAGTACGGCACATTATTGAAGCCTAGTGAGTAAGAAAGACTAGTGAGGCCGTATTAGTACGGCACATTATTGAAGCCTAGTGAGGCCGTATTAGTAGGGCACATTATTCAGGCCTTGTGAGTAACAAAGACTAGTGAAGCCGTTAGAGTTCGGCAGGTTACAGAGACTACGACAACGCAGTTTAACCCTCTACCGCTTGACACGAGTAACCGGAGCAATATTGTCACTATTCTATTTCACAAAAAGGATACGTTCTAGTGAGCGCAAAATGACTTGCACTGATGGTTGCCGCCACGTACGACAACTTTAAAATGTTCTCTGTTGCGTACAAACGTCCTCAGGTTGCTACANTACCGTTAACGGTCATTTTTCTAACAGTGTATAATAAGCTGCAAATATCTGTTACAATAATTGGTACAGTTAGCCGTGACCCAGCATATGTCAGTTGATGAGATGAATCCTAATGAAAGCAACAAGCTTAACGAAGGTAGCTAAAAACAAACTGTATCGCTGTGTCATAACGCATATATAATTAATAATTTTCAATACTTGATTAAATGAAAGTTTTCAGGGAATAATAGATTTGTTACAAGGACCGCATGACTGGTCTTGTTATTATTAAAAGCCACACAGATACAAGATTAATTTACAATACAGGAATTTAAATCTTCATGTCCATTTAATGGTAAACTTAAGCAAGGTACTCGTGTGTAAGTGACGTGTGTAATTCTTTAGGCGACTCTAAAAACTATACTTTCATCATACAGCGAAAATATTTTGGTGTTAATAATTTTGAATCACAGAAGACCTAGGCTAATTCATAAAAAGACCTTGGCCAATTCATAAAGAAGACCTTGACCAATTCATACAGAAGACCTTGACCAGTTCATACAGAAGACCTTGGCCAATTCCATTATTCAGCTGATAGCAAAATGAGTATTATGTTATAGAAGAACCTCTAGGGGAGCATGTACGTCAAATATCGATAATTGTGACTGTTCCGGTTTTTAAACTCATTTTAAAGATCCAAGAACTGCGCATTTAAAGAGCCCAAAGCCATGTTTCCGCGTCCATTTATTCGTTCACGACAACCGTCGAAGCGCAAGTACGTCGAAAATTTCAAGCGGCAAAGTTGCGTAGTTAAACTGTTGTGAGTGAAGCTGATGTTATATATCTCTCCTCATCACTGCGAGACGATCTTCAACAACGATGCCGAAGCGAAAACAACATAAAGGCTTCATACTGCTCTCAATGGCAGAGATGAGAAAAAAAAGAAGATACGGTGCCTCCATGCAAAATGTTCTACAGTGAGGCTTTGAAACAGGCCGACTCAACTGGGCCGTCGCTATGCCACCTTCCTGAGCGATGGTGATTCGTCTGCATTCAAGGCTCTGTGACTTGAATGACGGCAAAGGCCCTTTTTATGTCCCCTGTTGTTAAGGAAGATTGCATGAATCACGTCGTTAAGAGGTTGAGATCACGGCACAGAGCTCTGGGGCCATACTTTCAAAATTCGCTAAGTGAACGTAAGTACTTACGCTCTATTTTCTTGTCTATGATTGATGGATTTTGCTTGAAAGGCCGTCAATGATTGGCTGATGAACTTACGATCTCTTAACTTTTTTTTTTAAGTATAGGCCCTGAAGTCTAAGACGAAGGTTGTCACCGCGACGAAGCAAGTCATGATGGGCGCGTATGCTAGAGCAGGTCTGCTGACGAACACAACCATTGATGCTTTGACGAGGTATTTTGAGCGAAACCTCCGGAAGCACGACTCAACTGCTGATTTCGCTACCGTAAGAGCATCAATCCTGGCGTCATATTCTCACTCCAGCAGCACAGACGAAAGTCCTAAGCACATGTCTTGCCCCCTTGCCGCAGACTCCTGGGCCTATACTTTCAGAAAAAGTTAAGTGATCGTAAGTTCATCAGCCAATCATTGACGGCCTTTCAAGAAAAATCCACCAATCATAGATAAGAAACTAAAGCGTAAGTACTTACGTTCACTTAGCCAGTTTTGAAAGTATGGCCCTGGTGTTGGGTACGTCGAGCGGAGGCTGCTGGATAGGACCCAGCTCCACACTCCACGAAGAACCTTTGCCTGGCAAAAATCAGGAAGAGCTTCTTCGTGGAGTGTGGAGCTCCTGAATGGAATCATGCAAGTGTATGTGGACTTGACGAGTGAAGAACTTATGAAGTGCTACCTGAAACAGGGGCTCCAAGGAGAGGCAGCTGCCTTAAACAGGTGCTCCAAGGAGAGGCAGCTGCCTTGCATGTGCTCCAAGGAGAGGCAGCTACCATGGAGGTGCTCCAAGGAGAATTCGCTTCATGGGGATCGTGTCTTATTTGTTGCTCAGGGCAATGTCACAGAGTATAGACCATAACTTCAGATACACGCAGGGAAGCCTCCTTCTAGCTCTTGGAGTGGAATCTACTGCCTGACCGCACTAAACTACCAGGATTCCGAATTAACGACTCATAGCCGAAAGCCAAAGAAGCGCTTGGAGACTTTGTTAAGGGACCTAAAACCCGCCTCCCTTTGAGGAGCTGTCACAAAGTCATTTTTCGACGCACAGGGACGATACTTATATCGTTCGATGCGCAAGAAAACAACCTTTAAGATGAGATAAGAAACAGAAAAACTCAACATTTTCAAATTTTAGCTAGGTCGGTCCCCTTAAGTAAGTTACCCGTGTGTGAGTGACGTGTGTAATTCTTTAGGTGACTCTAAAAACTATACGGCGAAAATATTTTGGTGTTAATAATTCTGAATCAAATCACAGAAGACCTTGGCCAATTCATACAATGAATCCTATTCCATTATTCAGCTGATAGCAAAATGGGCATAAAATTATCGAAGAACCTTTTACAGGAGCATGTACAGTACGTAAAAAATCGATAATTTTGACTGTTCCGGTTTTTAAGCTCATTTTAAAGATCCAAGAAATGCATATTTAAAGAGCCCAAAGCTATGTTTCCGCGTTCATTTATTCGTTCACGACAACCGTCGGAGCGTAAGCACATTGAAAATTTCAAGCGGCAAAGTTGCGTAGTTAAACTGTCGTAAGTGAAGCTGATGTTCTATATCTCTCTTCATCACTGCGAGATCGTGTCTTCTTTGTTACTCAGGGCAATGTCATGGACCATAACTTCAAATACTCGCAGGGAAGCCTCCTTCAAGCTCTTGGAGTGGAATCTACTGCCTGACCACACTAAACTACCAGAATTCCGAACTAACGACTCATAGCCGAAAGCCAAAGAAGCGCTTGGAGACTCGGGCGCTTCATACGGTGCTGGATTGGACTTCCCATATTCCTCTCCCTTCTTGCAATATTTTGCCTTCCTTTATTATTATTCATGCGCTGAACAGGACTACAATGAGTCATAGGGCGCATGACGAAACCCACTTTTAGGAGTATTAGGGTCCGTGGTTGTAGATTACAAAGCCTGGGATCTAGTGCCAAGCCGAGGATAAAACCTATACCTTCAATGATAACAAATTACAGTTTTTGGCTCTCCTGCAAACTTGAAATTTTCTTCTTAAAAATCTCCTACTATGATTTTCATGCTACAGCATTGAGAGATACACCATTCGATTCTTAAAGACCTGATCTAGCGGGCATCGGGTCACTTTTTCTGATTTCTTTTTGTTTGGATTACATATCGATAAATACCAAGATCGAAAAAAAACAGAAAAATCACAAAAATGCGAAAATGATCGCATGATCGCCTTTACGAATCGAATTATATGTCTCTCGATGTTGTATCACGTTAATTGAATGATAGGCTAGATTTTCACAGTACTCTCCTTTTTGCCGTTTTTTATGAATTTTAATTAATTTTTAATTTAACTTTAATTTTTTTCGTCACAGGAACAAAATAGTCTTAGTCTATATGTGTACCAAAAGTAAAAAAGTTTATATGTGTACCAAGTTTCGAAATGATCCGTTCCTAAATAAGGTTTTTTTACGTACATGCTCCCCTTAAAATTAAAGGATAGAAAATAGAGTTAAGAAGAAGACCAAAAACCAGAAATCGAAGAAAATGAAGCTTTGCTAAGCATTATTTTTTGTATCGCCGACTTGACTTAAAATGACAAATAAATCAATAAATTTGCGAGAAATAGGCGAGTGATGATCTTGTTTAGAATATAAACTACGTAAATAAACTAAATATGACTTGACGCAAAATGGCAAATAAATCAATAAATTTGCGAGAAATAGGCGAGTGATGATCTTGTTTAGAATATAAACTAAATAACTCACCCCGACTTTCCTTAGCAGGTCACCAACAATATTAAGAGCGTTGATGCGAGCTGATGGAGTCATGGGAGTATCTCCTGGCTTAGAGTTGTCGCCTACTTCTGCACAATAAATAAACATTATGCAAAATGACTTGCACTGATGGTTGCCGCCACGTACGACAACTTTAAAATGTTCTCTGTTGCGTACGAACGTCCTCAGGTTGCTACACTCAATAGTTTACGTATAATTCAAGTTGAAAGTTATGTTGCCGGAGTGTGACTAACGGCGGTAGAGGGTTAAGAAGCGCCAGAGGTACGACAAGCCAGAAAACCGTTAGTTTGCCAGACTAATCCAGACCTTATGACCACAGCTCTCAAAAAGATATGATTTACTTTGGTTACGATTGGAGTTTTGGTTACAATTTTACCCTTTGATTTTTAAGCATGATTACTAACAAAATATTCGTTTTTCTAAGCATGACTACCAACAAAAACGGCGTCAATTTTCGGTTCTAATCCTGCCAAGAAAACACGTGGCAAAATGAACCCCGTCATCGACATTCCCCTGAACTACAACGATGTTGTCTGACAACCGCCAAGTCCCGCAATTAAAACGCAACAGTGACGCAGTGTGGGCAAAAGTCAGTCGGTGTGGGCGGTGTGCTGCTCTCTTTGACTCGAAAAATCGGAGTCCAAAATTTCGAAATTTTGGGCATTTTGGGTCAATTGCTTGGCATGTGTTAGAGTAGCTGTTTTACCGCAATGCTTATCCGCGTTTGATACAAATTGTGCTTCTATTCTTAACGTATAAATTCTACGTTCGTCTACGAAGTTTTGAACGTTAGTATATGTAAAACGTAAGCAATCACTAAGCATATATGTAACTGACGCAGAAAAAAACAACCGCGAGCAATGCTATTAGAAAATTTTGATGCACAAAATAGTGATAATGCACACAAAACAGTCGCCGTCAGCAGAAACTCAAAGTGCACGGATTAAAATTCAAAATTTTTTACTGCAATGTCAAAATAAAAAGAGAATTATAGAAACATTTCTCGCCCTTGAAATTGAAGAACGTGCAAATGATGTATCTCGAGGCAGCGAATAATTGAGAACAGGAAGCTTGAGATCGGTAGCTGAACATGTTTGAATTTTTGGGCAAACCTGTTTGAATTTTAGAGTAAACCTGTTGAAATTTTTGGTTTAAGAGATAGCGAGATACTTGGTACAGTTAGCCGTGACCCAGCATATGTCAGGTGATGAGATGAATCTTTATGAAAGCAAAAAGCTTAACGAAGGTAGCTAAAAAACAAACTGTATCGCTGTGTCACAACGCATATATAATTAACAATTTTCTATACTTGATTAAATGAAAGTTTTCAGGGAATAATAAATTTGTTACAAGGACCGCATGACTGGTGTTGTTATTATTAAAAGCCACACAGTTACAGGATAAATTTTGCAATACAGGACTTTAAATCTTCATGTCCATTTAATGGTAAACTTAAGGGGACCGACCTAGCTCCGGAGAAACTTCTACAGTTATTATCCGATCATCATGAAACTTCACATACATACGTAAAATGTAAAAATAAGAACATTTTGCTCCTATANGTTTTTGGCTCTCCTGCAAACTTGAAATTTTCTTCTTAAAAATCTCCTACTATGATTTTCATGCTACAGCATTGAGAGATACACCATTCGATTCTTAAAGACCTGATCTAGCGGGCATCGGGTCACTTTTTCTGATTTCTTTTTGTTTGGATTACATATCGATAAATACCAAGATCGAAAAAAAACAGAAAAATCACAAAAATGCGAAAATGATCGCATGATCGCCTTTACGAATCGAATTATATGTCTCTCGATGTTGTATCACGTTAATTGAATGATAGGCTAGATTTTCACAGTACTCTCCTTTTTGCCGTTTTTTATGAATTTTAATTAATTTTTAATTTAACTTTAATTTTTTTCGTCACAGGAACAAAATAGTCTTAGTCTATATGTGTACCAAAAGTAAAAAAGTTTATATGTGTACCAAGTTTCGAAATGATCCGTTCCTAAATAAGGTTTTTTTACGTACATGCTCCCCTTAAAATTAAAGGATAGAAAATAGAGTTAAGAAGAAGACCAAAAACCAGAAATCGAAGAAAATGAAGCTTTGCTAAGCATTATTTCTCGTATCGCCGACTTGACTTAAAATGACAAATAAATGAAAAAACTTGCGATAAATAGGCGAGTGATGTTCTTGTTTAGAATATAAACTACGTAAATAAACTAAATAACTCACCCCGACTTTCCTTAGCAGGTCACCAACAATATTAAGAGCGTTGATGCGAGCTGATGGAGTCATGGGAGTATCTCCTGGCTTAGAGTTGTCGCCTACTTCTGCACAATAAATAAACATTATTGAGAGGTCAGAAGAGACTCTTTAATTAGAGAATGATAGGGCCATACGTGCTTACGTAATGAGAGGCTTACAATGGGGCCAGAAGAGACTCTCTAATTAGAGAACAACGATAGGGCCATAAGAGCTTACTTAATGAGAGGCATCCAATGGGGCCAGAAGAGACTCACTAATTAGAGAACAACGAAAGGGCCATAAGAGACTAGTAATTAATGAGAGACTTACAATGGGTCAGAAGAGACTCTCTAATTAGAGAACAACGATAGAGCCATATGTGCTTAATTAATGAGAGGCATCCAATGGGGCCAGAAGAGACTAATTAGAGAACAACGATAGGGCCATAAGAGCTTACTTAATCAGAGGCTTACAATGGGGCCTGAAGAGACTCTCTAATTAGAGTACAACGATAGGGCCATAGGAGACTAATTAATGAGAGGTATCCAATGGGGCCAGAAGAGACTCTCTAATTAGAGAACAACGATAGGGCCATAAGAGCTTACTTAATGAGAGGCATCCAATGGGGCCAGAAGCGACTCACTAATTAGAGAACAACGATAGGGCCATAGGAGCCTAATTAATTAGAGACATTTAATGCAAGCCTATGATAAAGCCCACAAAAAGATTGTTAAGATGACCGCGTTAAGCTGTGATCAAGCAACCGCATGAATGAAAAATGAGAAAAAAATGCCATATTATTAATAAAACAGGTTTCATAGTACAAGAAAATGAAAAGAAATCATACCTGTTAATCATGAATTAATAGAAGCTCTCATCAAATCGTCACGAATATAGCATTAATTTGCATTAGGATTTAGGAAATAAGATTTTGCACATGCATATCCATAAGGACATTTCTCGTTGCCATTCCACGTCATGATAAATTTAAATCTTAATTTCTTCGGGATTGCTATTTATAATAAATTTCATCTTATATATAACATATTCCCTCAATAATCCTATGTTGATTACACACAATTTCAAACGTAATCAATTACACTATCAACATAATCAACTGGTATTCAACATGAAGTTCATTCGGCTAATAAAGAAGCATAATGGTAATTAAGGTTAAACTACCAAGAATGTAAAACCCTCATCAAGTAATCAGAGAAACATAAATTGGCTCACGTCCAAAATATCGTTGAATTAAACGAATAGGGAATATAGACGAAGATACGATAAACACCAAACACACATAACTATAGAATGTTATAATACATAATAAAAAATAATGCTAATACGAAGGAGTCGCATGTGAATACTGAATAATACAGGTGAATACATAATAAAAAACTACTAATACGAGGCAGGCGCATGTGAATACTGAATAACATAGGGGAATAAATAATACAAATACTAATACGAGGGAAGCACATGTGAATACGGTATAATACACGTGAATAAAAATTACTAACACGACGAAAGCGCATGTGAATAGGTACTGAATAACACAGATGAATACATAAGAAATAATACTAATACGAGGCAGGCGCATGTAAATACTGAATAAATCAATAACACAGGTGAATACATAATAAAAAATACTAATACGAGGCAAGCGCATGTTTCACTCACGGTCGAGATTACAAGGCGCGTCGGAGGCCACGAGTTTATTGCTGTCAATAATATAAGAGTTGCCAACAGCTGCTGTTGATATGCTCTTAACACCGTTGATGTGATGCTGTTGTTGTGGTGCCTCTTGTTGTGGCTGATGTNGACAACTGACTTGATAACCGCTCCTGTAAACGCAAACAATTTATTTTCAACTCAACTCTTGCATTATTATAAATTATATATTAAGCCAAAACCAACGTCAGAAGTCAAGGTGTGACTTCATCACCGACAACTGACTTGATAACCGCTCCTGTAAACGCAAACAATTTATTTTCAACTCAACTCTTGCATTATTATAAATTATATATTAAGCCAAAACCAACGTCAGAAGTCAAGGTGTGACTTCATCACCGACAACTGACTTGATAACCGCTCCTGTAAACGCAAACAGTTTATTTTCAACTCAACTCTTGCATTATTATAAATTATATATTAAGCCAAAACCAACGTCAGAAGTCAACGCGCGACTGCAATGCCGACAACTGACTTGATAACCGCTCCTGCAAACGCAAACAATTTATTTTCAAGTCCTGCATGATTATTATCTATACATTAAGCTTAAACCAACGTCAGAAGTCAACGCGCGACTTCAGCGCCGCCGACTGACTTGATAACCGCTCCTGTAAACGCAAACAGTTTATTTTCAACTCTTCATGATTATTATTTATACATTAAGCTTAAACCAAAGTCAAAGTCAGAAGTTAAGGTGTGACTCCAGCGCCGCCGACTGACTTGATAACAGTTCCTGTGAACACAACATTACTTATTTCCTTTACTCTCAATGGTTATTAAAATATGAATTCCGGTCAATCAAAAGTTGGACGTTATGTGCTAGAGATTGCAGGCGTGTGCCTGCAAAGGAAATTTTTCGACCCAACAGCTGATAAATGAGAATAAAACAAGCCCTTCAATATATCGATGAAAAGTGCAGATATTAAAGTTTTAACGGAAAATGTATCAGAATGGAATAAATGTGGAACAGGTAAATATCCTATTAAATCACGTGAATCACATTAAATATACGAGCACTTGAAAATTCTTACCATTATATTCGAGGCTTCTTTTAAAAAATCTGATTTCAAGAGGTTCAACGGCGTTGTTCAGAAAAAATCTATCCACACCTCACAGCAATGTAGGTTAAAATAATTAAAACTTTCAAAAAAAAGGCAATAATCCTTTCTTATACCAAAAACTTGACCAGATGCTCATTTATTGACCTGGGTGATAAGCAATAGTCTCAGAGGTGTGACCTTACCAGCACAGACAATTTCATTGCAGGCGACTGCATGGAACACCTGGCAGACATCATCATCACTGTTCTTGCAACCAAGAACCAACCATATTCATGATAGTACTTCCGCTCATCTACAATAAGTAATTAAAAAGTGTGGTGTAATTTTATTGACAAATTAGCAGAAAGATCAAATTCTGAATGTGATATCGAATGCAATGACTATGAAAATGAATATTAACAGTGAAGAGAAACCTCAAAAATGTGGCTATTTGAATTTCATACCAAAATAATGTTAAATTAGGTTATAACCGTGCGCGCTTGAAGCCTGGCGGCTGACCGATCAAACTAGTGCATAATTATGGCGTCTATTGTGGATTGCAAGAAGATGAGTAAAAACAAAACAGAGTGAGGCACGTGAGAAGAAAAAAAATCAAGTATTTTCATGATAATTTTGAATTTCACGAATACCAATTTCTACCAAAACCATATTTAAAAATAAGTGCGCGAAGAATTAAACATATTTGCAATATCTTGCTATGTTGCTCACAAAGATGAATTGCAAAAGTTATGTGGTGAAGAGAACATGTTAGTTAGTTCAAGCAAAAAAATGGGAAGAATATAGCCACCCTTTCAAGAGAAAACAAACAGAAAAAGATGTAACTGCAAAAAATTCCGAGTATAAGAAATGAATGTACCTAATGACTCAGAAATGTCTTTATAAATTAATATAATGACTCAGGAAAGTTACTGAAATTCGTGCAGCCAACTCATAAAATATGATAAAGTCAGAAAATATGATAAAGCGTATTGTGAAATCCATTGTGATCTGGATTAGGCATTTGAGGGAAAGATGAAAACGGCATTCAAGATAGTTGCATCGACGGTTATACATACAGTATTCGAATTTGAACAAATAAAAAAAAAAAACTTTTCAGATTTTACCCCATATCTTTTGGAGAATTGCATTTGGTACTATGAAATTTGTACCAAATTGCACGGCCACTACTAATTAAATGCTCAAAAATTGCAAGGCTTGTAACGCTAGTAGTTTTCAGTTGAAAACTAAATTATTCAAAAAAGAAAAACCCCACATGTGCTTAAATAAATATAATGCGTTAGACAAAAATACCACTTTTAAAAACTTCTCCGAGTGCATTTTGTCTTTAAAAAGTAATATAAAACCTTAAGGGATCTTCTTTCTTTATTACCATCCTTCTTTTGTTAAGTATGTTGTGAATTGACTGCTAAAATATCAATTGGTTACATTACAAAACGGACAAAAGTCTATGGGCTCTGTTCATCTTAGTATTTTACACACTTGACTGGGCTTTTGGTAATACCTAATATTTTTGAAGCTGGTTGTCTGCACTTTTGAGTGGTTAATGCCAAAAATAATATCAAATATGAAGTTCTCAAAAATCATGCATACCGAAGCTAAATATGATCTACAAAATTTCATGACTAGAGTGGGTTCTTTTTATACTTACTTTGAGACTATAGAGTAAGTAAATTAAAAAACAGCAAAGTTGAAATTGATGTTAAAAAGTTACAGTTTAGGTTGGTCTAACATAAATAGTTGGTAACGTCTCAGCGAAGTATATTTCTCAGGCAATGATACGACAAAAAGGCCAAAAAGCATCCAAAAATCTAATTGGCTAAAATTTACTGCGGGATCAGTTTCATGTGTAATTCTTATCAAAATCAGTGTATCCCAAGTGCAAAAATCCATTAAAAAAGTATAAAACAAAACTAAAACCTTTCCATTTCAGTGCTTGCACTGACAACTCAACACAAGTTTTGCTCTATTTCAAACAATTACATACAATATTGGTATGTAATTGTATTTATTTATAATTATTGGATTTATTTATTTAGCGCAATAAGGCCAATTAGATAAAAAGTTCGATCAGAACTTCAGCTCAGAATAATCGACGGAGGTCCACAGCAACACCACAATTCCCCGGCATTCAATTAATAGAAACATTAAGAGACAAATTTCAGCAAGATACATTCTGTACACTAATGAGAGAACGAATTGAATGATAATTTTGCCCACATGGCGAAGGCGCGGCACATTCCAGCACATACACTAAAGATAGAGAGAGCAAGCAAGACCAAAAGGTCATCGCAGTCACTCCAGCATTTCCTGTAGCCGACAGCTAAAGGCACATACTATGCCTTATTATACATCCTTCATCTCTGGTGCACGTGCACCTCATGTCAATATTCAACCAATTTTCATTAGTATGCAATATTGCATACATAATATTGTCTACTTTGTTTTGATCAATTAAAATTCTTCAGGGTAAAGAATACTTATCAACTCAAATAGCTTCAGACGCTGGCGCCCCGAAGGAGCTTCACGTTTTTCTCGATGTTTTTCAACGACTTAACAATATTAATACTGGATATCATTGTGTTTTTTCGCCCAAATACTATGTTTAATAAAGAATTTGTTGACTTCGAACATTCCCAGCAGATAGTATAAAATACAGATAATGTTCTCTGAGCAAGTGCTGCTATAAAAACAGAAGATGCAACATAAATTTTTATTATTCATTATAAAAACAGAAGATATAACATAGGAAGCGTCTTTATTGAAACAATGGTGACGGTCCAGAAAATATACACATACACCGCAGTTAACATGATACTTGTTAATGATACTTAACTTGTTAACACGAGCGCTGTTATAACGAGCCGCACGATTGTCGATGTAGCAAAGACTTTATTTTACATTATATTACAAAGCTTTTATATTATATTAAGGTTACAAATTTTACATTATATTATATTATTGAACATATGATACGTGATATCAACGCGACTGCTGTTAACGAGCGCCCCGCACGATTGTCGATGTAGAAAAGACTTTATTTTACATTATATTACAATGCTTTTACTTTATATTAAAGTTACAAATTTTACATTATATTATATTATTTATTATATTTACAAAGTCTATGTAGAGAATGTCAGACCTAAGATGGGAAATAAAAAATATATGTTGCAGTGTCCGCAGCACCTCAATTCATGCAAAAAAATTCAAAGCACTTTTACCGAATATGAGTCATATTATATAAATTGGGATAACCTTGGAACAAATAGACATGTAAATAAAACTACAAGATAAGTAGGCTAATTCAAATGTTGAAAAGGCTGTAGAGCTTCGCCTAAAACTCAGAACGGATAAAAACGTCCCGGACTTGAAATTAAATGTTTTGAAATCAGTCATGATAAGCGATGCCTGAGAGAGGGGCAATAATTAAAGCTAAAAAAAATTGTACTGGTAATACTTATAATTCCATTTCGCATTCCAAAACTATCACCCAAAGCTTTTAAACATAATTAATTACTGGAAACCATAATTTTCAGAAAAAAATATAAATCTCACTTCTACGATTACTAGGGCGAGTGGTCTTGTCAGTTACTGCACTCGGAAATGATAATTGTTTCAGTGAGTGAAATAATATCATCGAAGTCACAATCACGTCATAAGTAAAGAGTTCNATAAAGAGTGCAAAGCAAATAATATTATATTGTAGTATACTCTAATTTTACGGCAAATTAAAATTAGCAAGAATGATTGACTAGCACATTTAACGAAGAGATAGGACCGCACGATCATAAATATAAATAAATCAAAATACGTTTCGCGCGTGAGATCCTAAAATATGAAACTTAAAAAAAGATAAAAAAAAGATGTTTACTAGTAAATGTGTAGGAAAGGAAAAGAACGTCACAAGAAGGAAAAAAATATAACTCAGTACTCACTGCAGTAAGTGACAGAGAGCGCATTTTCTCGTCCACAGAAACGTGAAAACACGGACGGACAGACAGACGGACGGACAGACAGGCGAACAGATAGGCGAACAGACGGACGGACATGGCGAGCACAATAGCGCCTTTTTTCATAATTGAGAAAATGCGCTAAAAATGAAAAAAGGTTCACTAGTAAATGTGTAGAAGTCTTCCACAATAAGGAAAAAAAGAGACTCTGACAGCGAAGATGACAGAAGACTTTCCAGCGTCGTAATGAGCTGCAGTAAAAAGTCTATTTTTCACTGTAGAGATAACCGACGAGTTCCTGCACAGAGATGATCGCCTCCAGCACGAAGACGTCTGCCAATGAGGCAGGCATTGATTGCTGGGACACATCGACGAGTCATGGCCGTAATTTGTCCGCAGCAGATCTTAAGGAATGCTTCAGACCGCCGTAACCAACGAGCAACAATGAAGTTTCAAGTGCTTAATAACTTTGCAATATGAGTGACTTCCCTTTGACGTCCTCTTAATTCGCAAGATAATGTTTTTAATGTAAGACGCTCTTCAGCAAATCTTAAGGAATAATTCAGACTGACGTAACCAACGAGCAACAAAGAAGTTTCTTCAGGTGCTTTATATCTTTGCAATATGAGTGACCTCCCTTTGACGTCCTCTTAATTCGCAAGTTAATGTTTTTAATGTAAGACGCTCCGCAGCGGATTTTACGGAAGGCTTCAGACCGACGTAACCAACTAGCAACAAAGAAGTTTCTTCAGGTGCTTTATAACTTTGCAATATGAGTGATTTTCCTTTGAGGTCTTCTTAATTCGTAAGATAATGTTTTATATTCATTTCCAGTTTTAGAACACATTTGTGCAAGACGCTCTTCCACAGATCTCACGGAATACCTCAGACTGCCATAATCAACGAGCAACAATTAAGTTTATTCAAGTCCTTTATAACTTTTCAATATGAGTGACTTCCCTTTGACGTCCTCTTAATTTGGAAGATAACGTTTTTAATTCGTTTTCAGTTCTAGAACACGTTTGTTGCGCAGAGCGTTCGTTGAAGGCTTACGATCATTTAAACTATAATTTAAGAGCATATTGAACACATGGCTTTGCAGAGAATAAAATTTAGCAGTGACGGCAGACTAAACATCTTTTCTTGAAGAAAATTTGAATTGAGTATGGAAGTTTCATCAATTATTGCAGCCTTATTATATAAGCGATGAGCATATATTCAGTAAAAAAAATACCTTAATTAGGATCATCAATCAAAGCTTGGCTCAATTTTTTCACATTTGCTACATAAATCGCCAAATAATAGGTTACTTTGCCGAGAGAAATAGCGAGACTAGTAACCTAATAATAAATAGGTAATAAGGTTGTTTAGAAGCACCTGTACCTACACTGCCCTACAGTTAAGCCACTATATTACTACCTCAACAATTCTGCCCATGCTGCCTCCACCAAAGAACGATTTGCAGCGATTACATACAACACGAATGCACGCACTCATTTGCGAACAACTAAAACTAAATCATTTCGATCTACACTCAGAAAAATCGAGAAAGTTTGTCCAATAGCGGTGCACTTCTGACCCTTGTGCGAGCCATCTTGGCCAAGTTTTGCCAGGCAAAAGGATGTATAAGAGCTACATGCAGAAAATGTATCTCTATTCGGCCAATTGGAACCATTGGTTTTTAGCGCATTTTCTCATTTATGGAAAAAATGCACTATTGTGCTCGCCATGTCCGTCTGTCTATCTGTCCGTCCGTCCGTCCGTGACCTCAAGTTTTCGTTGACGAGAAAATGCGCTCTCTGTCACTCACTGCAGTGAGTACTGAGTTATATTTTTTTAAGTGTGCAGACGGGTCCGCAATACGGAACAGCACCTTGCCTCACAGGATTTCTTTCAATTAAGTATATGGTAAATACATGGTGGTGGGGAGAGGCAGCTGCTGCTGGAGGTCAGTGCCGATGGAAGCGATGCAATAACTGTAACTCACGATGCTGGGGAGTTGCGACACGCGGTGCTATGAGAAGACGGCGTGCAGGAGAACGCGTCATATTCACTGCACTCGCTGACCTTCACCGCGCAAAAGTTTACCTGCGTGGGCATTGGCATGCCAGACATGCCGACAGCGACTGCGTTGCTAGAGATCCCAGGAATTTTATATTGATTATTTAAGTACCTATATAAACAAACACTCCCCCTCCACTCCAGCTTCAATAAAGCTCCTTCTACAAAATAGAGAAATTTATCTCTAGAAATATAACTAGTGTCATAGATATGACATGTCTAATCCCCTGTTTGAAGAACATGGCTAGCTGCCGAACACTCGAAAGAGCTTCCATGAAGACATATACCTCGCAAAGCTTCAACAATTTCCCTGGATTACGAAACACAGAAACAGATATCGTGTTAATATAAATAAGGCGATACCGCACATCTCGAGTGATGACGTTCACCAACAGAAGCAACACATAGTTCTTAACACAGAGTTCCCCATTCACGGATAGAGTCAGCTCGATCACAAAACATACGGGCACAGCGTCGGAGTTCCTTCACTGCGGAAGTCCGCGCATATACAAGTGCTGCACACAGATGCTTTTAATAAAAGAATAGCGCCTCCTGCTTCTAAATCTACCGAACTAAACTCTTTGAATTTGATACCTTAATATTGCATTCCGTAGCCCAGTCAGTCAATAGAAGCAAAAATTCATAATACGCCAATTTGAGTAAAATTNTCGAAGGCACCAGCATCAACTTATCATGTTTGATTGTAAGCCTCGTCATCTACCAGGCACCTGACGCTGTTTGATCGAAGGCACCAGCATCCATGGTTGAAATAGGTTGACCCTCGAGAAGTTCCGTCTTTCAGTTCAGCTCTCTAGTTACGTCACGCAGATCGAGAGACGTAAACAAACCCCTCATTCCCAGGACGAATTGGTTGACTGGTTTGGACGCATTTCAGTGATTGGTAAAGGCCTGTGACGTCATCGAGATCAGTGACGTCACAGGCGAACCACACACTACATCCGCAAAAATGGGCTTCTGATGGGTCAACCTTATATACTAACTAGTTATGGTAAGCTGGCACCCTCATCAATGCACCAACTTTTATCGTAACCCCCCTGGCATTGGCCATGCAGCCAAGGTTACATATAAACAGGGTGAACCAGAATTAAGTAACCCTTTTAATTTGTTAATAAATAAAATACTAAGAACGTTGTGAAGTTGAAACTTGTTTTATTTAAAAGAAGAACATTTTTATGGTAATATTGTATCATAGTTACGTCATTATCCTGTATAGCTCAAGGTTACATATATAACAGGGGCCATACTTTCAAAAAAAGTTAAGAGATCGTAAGTTCATCAGCCAATCATTGACGACCTTTCAAGCAAAATCCACCAATCATAGACAAGAAAATAGAGCGTAAGTACTTACGTTAACTTAGCGAGTTTTGAAAGTATGGTCCCAGGTCGCCTGCATTATCACAGTGACAAAGAAGGCAGCACATCCGCGGTCAGGTAACGGCGCTACACGCGAGAGAAGCAACAGCTCACACATGCGTGGGCGTTAGGAAGGCCTCAGCTCACAACCGATTACGTCATGTGGGGTGAGCACACATAGCCAAGCCTGTATCCGGCTTGGATCGCAAGTTATCTGGAAGCTGTGATCTGCAGGGCCTATACTTTCAAAAAAAAGTTACGAGATCGTAAGTTCATCAGCCAATCATTGACGGGCTTTCAAGCAAAATCCACCAATCATAGACAAGAAAGTAGAGCGTAAGTACTTACGTTCACTTGGCAAGTTTTGACAAGTGATCTGCAGGACCTATACTTTCAAAAAAAGTTAAGAGATCGTAAGTTCATCAGCCAATCATTGACGGCATTTCAAGCAAAATCCACCAATCATATATAAAAAATAGAGCGTAAGTACTTATAGAGTACTTCACTTAGCGAGTTTTGAAAGTATGGCCCTTGGTGGAAGCTGTAAATTCCTCTAAATGGTATTTGTAATATTTAAAATGATATAAGTATGTGGAATAAAATCAAAGAATTTCTGTTATTCAGGAATGATATCGCTGTAAAGGTCTACCAGAAATTGGTTGATAATTTATAACTCGAGAACTCCGAGAACGCGCGTGCCATGTTATTTGAGCTATAACTTTTTCAAGCCCATTTATATAGTAAAATATATTAAAATAACTATATAAAATTTTTCCAAAAAATTGGAACAAAGCTATTAACATTTCTTTCATAAAACATTCCTCAATAATTGAAGAATTTTGCTCAACTTAAAATACCTCACGCCTGATCACAAGTAAGTCAAGAAACCAGACAAAATAATCCTACTGTTAACGACAGAAAGAAACTCTTGTTCGTAAGCAAATTTTTCAGGCAATTGACCATATTCAGGTAATTTTCAGATTCGGCCTCGGCTCATCACGGCGCGAAACATTCATGTTGCTAAGATCAAAAGAAAATTAGGCTACTTGGAAGAAAGAAGTCGAAAGTGAAGATAAAATATCTTTTTAAAAATACATCCTAAAGTTGAATTACATTGAGGATTCGCTGGTAGCCAAAGCGAAACCCCTATGATGAAGCTATTAACGTGTATCGAGACAAAGCAGGAGGTGCAGTAGTGAAGTGACCAACACCAAGCAGCCAAATCTGCATCAAATGTGTCGGCAATGTGTTTATCTAATGCATTGTTTCCCAGCCTCTTTGTGATCGATACCACATGGGAAGTTCCCTACAGTCGCGACGTACCACGTTATATATGTACCAGCCGTGTAAACTACGAATTTGAATAGTTTAAAATACGGAGGAAAAGCCTTATTAATAATTACATTATTAAAAAGTGTGCCACTTGAATTTAAGAGTGGGCCGCTGTTACAGTTGGGCAACGTACGACTAATGTCGCAAACAGTGGACATATTATCTCGTTTTGGGCAGATAAAATTTTTGCGAAGCTGAAATAGAGTACCGTACTAACGAAATAAATTTGTTCAGGACCCAAAAAGTGTATGCGTACCAAATCGCAACTGTGGATGAAAATGCACTGAAATCATAATTTACGAGAGACAAACTCGAGAATTAATATTAATTAAATTAATAAAAAAATAATATTAATTATTAATTAAATTAATAACGATGAGAAAAGGACGATTTTCGACAAAATGACAAATTGAGTGACGTAAACCTACTAAAAAAACTAAAACCGATACTCGGTAAAAAATCGAGCGAGAGTTATGAACAGAATACGGATCAATTTCGAGAGGAATGCTAAGCACGGGCTTCCCTGCAACCCAATGAATGAAGTACTCGTATGAATGAAGTACTCGAATAGTATAGTAATGCATAATACAATACAGCGACGAGCGACCAACAAAGACTGGCACAGACGGAACATTCATCAGCCACGTTAATACACCAAAATTGCATCATATAATGTACTGCACACAAAAAGCCTGCATAACAAAGACCATCGCAACAAATGGAAGTGAAAGTATTCCACTCAGTTCGCTAGAGATGATAGCTGCTATCGTAACGAAGTCAACAAAAAATATAACTCAGTACTCACAGTAGTGAGTGACAGAGAGCGCATTTTCTCATCGACGAGAATTTGAGGTCACGGACAGACGGACGGACAGACAGACAGACAGCTGTCTCTTATACACATCTCTGTTTGATCACTGTGTTCAAGAATGCATATATCCAGCTAAATAACGAAAGGCATCATGAGCAAAACTTACAAATTNGCCAGCTTGGAGACAAGAGGGTGCCAGCTTGGTGACAAGAGGGTGCCAGCTTGGTGACAAGAGGGTGCCAGCTTGGTGACAAGAGGGTGCCAGCTTGGTGACAAGAGGGTGCCAACTTGGTGACAAGAGGGTGACAAGACACAGCTGTTGTCACGCGTAGATATCAAGTGAGACGAGCGCTGATCAAATTAGTATCAACGCAGCTACTTTAAAATTGAAAGTTTAGAGACGAAATCATAATATCTTATCAGACATGACAGCCTAGACATTTGTTGAGCTTTCTGACGTCTTATCAGTGATGATCCGTTAACGCTTTAGTGATGTGATCTTACGTACTATCGTACTATCAGTGGATACCCGATGATAACAGTGGTGTGTAATCTTGTGCATTATTTGTTATCACTCGTCAAAACAACGGTGACCACTTCATTGTTAAGTCGTCCATCGCACATGTACAAAAGGGCTCTATATACTTCAGGCTTTAAACTTTAAAGGCTGCAACGTTGATGGCAAGTATGTCCAATTTTTCTCCGAGAAAAATTATCATCGAAATTATAATCATATCATTTCGATAATTATCAATTATCGAAAAATTATCATAGATGATTAATTAAATCAATCGTCATTGAAAATGATAATTTTGCATTCAATGCAATATGCAGCACTGAATATATCGGCCGAATGACTGCAGCCATTGTAATTTGCTACACAGCCAATGATAAATAAACCAAAATTAAAGCCCTTCTCATTAATTTTATATAATATTTCTTTACAAAAATAGGAGTAATTACTTCTAAAAATTTGAATAAGTGCACCATATACGACAGTAAACTATACTGTTTCCGGAAAAGATTGTTCGAGTTAGAACACGCATTCTCTGAGCCTTCATCGAAAAAAAAAATAACTCGGTACTCACTGAAGTGAGTGACGAGAGAGCGCATTTTCTCAGAGAGCGCAAAACGTAAAGTCACAGATAGACAGACGGACGGACATTACGAGCACAATAGCGCCTTTTTTCCGTAAATGAGAAAATGCGTTAAAAAGAATTTAGGCACAAATGAGCCATAAATTGGTACGCACTGAAACTGTAAATTTTGCTTCGAGTACTTCCCTACTCTCCATCTATTAGGGCACAAATCATTGTAACATTTTAAATATCTATAATGTGGCACCCGACACCAAGTTATTTGTATAAGCGATTACATGAACATAATCTGATTTGAGTTACTTTCACAACCAGACATGTTATTTATTACTTAATTGGAACAACGAGAAAAACATTCTCTATACTTTATGTATTCCACTTTAAAAGAGAAACAGCGAGTTTCTCTTTAAAGTTTAAAAAAAATTAACAGAGAAACAGCCAGGGCAGCCATATCGGTTGGCTCAGCCCTCGGAACTTGTATAGCTTCCAGCACAAGGCTCGTCTTACAAGTTCACTGCTACAAGCCAGCGTACTACTCATACTACGAACTTTACTTTCCTGACAGCAATTCTAATGGATGAATTAAGTGAAAAGTATAGGACCACATTGTGGAATACCAAATATTTTTAGCGCATTTTTTCATTTACGGAAAAAAGGCGCTATTGTGCTCGTCATGTCCGTCCGTCCGTCTGTCTGTCCGTCCGTGACCATGTTTTTGTCGACGAGAAAATGCGCTTTCTGTCACTCACTGCAGTGAGTACTGAGTTATATTTTTCTACGTATTGTGTGTATCATTTTTTGTTGAAAGATAAGGAGTAGGTAGAGAATACATTGGTAACTTTTCTTGCAATTCAAACAGCCAAGCAATAATAAGCCCCTGAAGGCCTGAATTGAACAAATTTATAAGTAAATTATATAATTTCACACATATCGAGTCATCAGTTTTAACAAACGGCAATGTAACAACACCAAGATAGTGGTAGATAAAAGATAAAAAAATATAACTCAGTACGTACTCACTGCAGTGAGTGACAGAGAGCGCATTTTCTCGTCGACGAAAACTTGAAGTCACGGACAGAAGGACGGACAGACAAACAGACGGACGGACGGACATGGCGAGCACAATAGTGCATTTTTTCCATAAATGAAAAAATGCGCTAAAAATGAATGTAGATAAAATGGTTACATTCTCAAGTGGACTTTGGCTTACCACAACATGAAGACGAGATCATTACTGAAATCCAATATTTTTTCGTTATGATTGTACGATCACTCAAGTACAACACACTTAATTACAATGAAAGTCGGTCATAACAAAATAATACAGTTAGTGCGTGATAACAGGATAACTATTAAATTTGAGTTAGATCGCTTAGCATAATCAAACGCGTGATATGAAAAATCTTAACTTCAATTTTCGCTTCAAGATTATACGTATATTTATTTGTAGTTCTCTCTTATCTCCGTTAGTAGACCCGATTTGAAACTGAGAAGTTTTTCACGAAGAAAAAATTAAAGTTGATAAGACAATCGGTAACCCAAGATCACAATGATCTTAAATGAACTCGATTAATTCAACAATAGCACGCTTGTGAAGCGAAAAACACAATTTATTGCCTTGTACTTCATTAAACATGCCCAGCACTAAAGCAGTTTTGGACACGACCCTCTAGACAAATAACGTTACAACAACTTTTAATTAGCGTTGGTTCAACAAAAAAATATAACTCAGCACTCACTGCAGTGAGTGACAGAGAGCGCATTTTCTCAAAGTCGACGAAAACGTGAAGTCACGGACAGACGGACGGACGGACATGACGAGCACAATAGCGCCTTTTTTCCATAAATGAGAAAATGCGCTAAAAAGTTTAATTCAACGTGATACGTTTGGTGGGCCCCGACAGAACAACACAAGCAACTGTCTGTGTGGCAGCAACGTCCGCAACGATCGATTTCCGCCGAGCTGAGTGCCGTGAGTCACGGCAGTGCAGTGCCACAGTGGCACACATCTGACTTGTGGCACTACCGCCAGTGCAGTGCCACAGTGGCACACACGTCACTGACTTGTGGCACTACCGCCAGTGCAGTGCCACAGTGGCACACATTTCACTGACGTGGCACTACCGCCAGTGCAGTGCCACAGTGGCTACAAAACAACTGTCAGTTTGATGAGTAATAATCGAAAAATAATATCTAACATGTATATATAGTACAGATAACTAACATGTGATTATTCATCACTATCAGGCACAATTAATTTTACGATGCTCAAGAGCACAGTAACAATTCTTTCTTGTGATGAGGCAATCACACACAAAGTTACTGAGCAGAGCCGATCGATTGCAAACCACGTTACGAAAAGAACTATTACCATTATCATTATTTTTATGAGTAATATTACAATGAACATTACAATGAATGAATTAATATTATTATTATTAATTTATTATTATTATTAGGAAACTTTTTCCGAACTATTATCGCACAATTCCTGGTGATCCCAACACATGCGGCAGGGAACAACATCGCTGCTTCGTTCATGCAGCTTTCTTAACATCACCTGAACAAACAGGGCTTGCGTCAAGAATAGCAGCTGGAGACGTCATTTTTTTACGATGCTTATGATCACATAAAAGATCGGCGTCAATAAATCTTTTGGCCCATGTTCCCTTAAAACGATTTTTTCCATGATCTTTCCATTACCTAAAATCATGCAGTACGTCGGGCATACATTGTTTCAACAGAAATAAATTCAACATTCAAATTTTGAATGCCAGTCGAAATCATTTTTCATATTCAACTTGGAATTCAATTAAATGTTTCATATAAACAATTACTCGAGACGATCGCCATTATATAGCACTAGCAAGCTTCGCAACAAATGTGTCAGTAACACAAAAAATATAACTCAGTACTCACTGCAGTGAGTGACAGAGAGCGCATTTTCTCGTCGACGAAAACGTGAAGTCACGGACGGACAGACAGACGGACGGACATAACGAGCACAATAGTGCACTTTATCCATAAATGAGAAAATGCACTAACAATATGGATTAAATCCTAAGAAAATTAAGTAGGTCTACGAGATGCTAAGGCCCAGGGCCCATACTTTCAAAAAAAGTCAAGAGATCGTAAGTTAGTCAGCCAATCATTGACGTCCTTTCAAGCCAAATCCACCAATCATAGACAAGAAAATAGAGCGTAAATAATTACGTTTACTTAGCGAATTTTGAAAGTATAGGCCCAGGGCGAGCGTAAGTCGGTCAGCGCGCATATTATAGAGCCGCCAACTACGGAAGTGCAGCCTTGGCCGGCTTAACATGCAGACACTCGCTACCCGCAGCTCTCTGCCCGCGCGTTCGGTAACTGAATTTTATGCCTTTTTATTGCTATTGATGTTCATTTCTTTCAATGCCTTCAAGATAATATCCTAAATTCGTATAAGATTTAATGCATGTGTCGTGCCGAAATCGCGGAATTGCCGATTCTATGGAATCGGCAGCCAGTTTACAGAATCTGTAGAATCAAAATTTCGTTACTGATCATTTGCTACTCTCAACTCTCTGCCAGTGTGCACGTACATGTGTCGCGCCGAAATCGCGAAATTGCGGACTCTATGGAATCGGCAGCCAGTTCGCCGAATTTGTAGAATCGAGAATAGCAGCCAATTATAACGAATATTGGGTCATCTTTACCAGTTCTGGCTCAGCAAAAATGTCATATCAGTAACTAGGTACTACGCGCAGAAAGTGTGTTAATATATGGACAATGTGACCGTTCATTTTTCTTAGAGTGTGCACGAAACACCTGTTGCGTGGCATGCAATGGTTTGCATGTATACAAGGATTACCATACAAAGGTTTGCATACATACAAGGGATACCATACAAGGGTTTGGCATACACAAGGCTACCAAAGAGCGCTCAGGTGGCCACTACACGACGGCCTCCGCATCATGCAGTTGACATGTGCTAGCCACCAACACTGCCCTTCAAAGGTATAACCTATTTTCCGTCCTTAGATCCTTATAAGCGCCTCAACTCCTTTAACGTAAAGTTTGGGAATTATCTTCGTTCTAAAAGCGACTAATCGGTCACTGGTCTGAAAATATATGCTCTAATCTGCACCTATAGATACTCTCATTAACTTTTCAGCTAATCAAACGTTTAAACTAGAGTAAAAATGCTGAAAAAGTGTAATAGATAGAATTTAAACTTAATACTGCAAAAGATTAACATAACATCCTTGTTTCTGAAAAACATCACGATATACCACGACCATAGGGCAAAGATTGACAATAGAATAATTTTTAGATTGATAAATTGACAAAGAACAATAGTGGTCATCCTAAATGAATATATTTGTCGGGAAAATTTAACATTTTCTACTTGCTTTTTTCTATTTCGTTCATTCCGCGTTGTAATTACGCATCAAAATAACGCAGTATAGCTACGTTTGAAGGAGCTAAGATTGCTATTTTAAAGGTATTAAAATAAGACGGCAAGTCGTTTTTAACGTCCCTTCCTTCAGGGTTCAAAAGCTCTATGTTCGAAATATAAATTATCATTCGGCGAACAGATTTCAAAATCGCCGAAAAATTGAAGCGTCCCTAATGTTCAATAGGCCCTAACGCTTCAAATTTTGTTGTTCAATAATGTTAACATATAAGATATAATAATAATATAATGTCATAATAATATATTAATAATTTGTCAACATTCAACATAGTCCCTATAATGTTGAACATGTTAAGTCTCGTTTAGAGCATAAACTTCTCATCGCTACGTTAAGTACCACTAAAAAATTTACTCTTAACTGAGGTCAAAAAATGAGCAGATAAATCAAAAAATTACAGAAATTATGAAGGAAGCTAATGCATGACTCATCAAAGTGAGAGGCAGGCGGAGTTACTGAAATGACGAAAGCGCACGGAAATTCGGCACGTCACGCGCAACAAAATAACAAGACACGAGTTGAAAAATCGCAGCCATTACGAAAGCCGAGAACTAGACGTAACGTTGCGCATAGACGTAACGTTGCGCATGCGTATAGCCAAGAGAAAGTACTTATATTATCAGTCTGCTTATTTAGCAAATTCACAGGTAGTAATTTAAAAGCAAAGAAAACACCAAGCAAATTCACCATATCGATATTGAATCGATATCGATATCAATCGATCAATATCGATATGGTGTATTTGCTTGGTGTTTTCTTTGCTTTTAAATTCCTTACCATGAGAAAGCCACCGGGAGAACGTTAAACACTTGAGGAAAAAAGTTAAATTGCAGAAAAATTTACGAGTAGCTTGAGCTTGAAATGCTAAGGTAAAAATCAGAAGGCGTGCGATGATATACGACGCATTCACGCACCATACGAGCGTGTAATACATTCTCAGTTAACCTTTAATGGCAGCTACAATACTTCCTTCACGAAACATAAAAAAGTGAACAAGATAGAGAACTTTTTAGCGCATTTTCTCATCTATGAGAAAATGCACTATTGTGCTCGCCATGTCCGTCTGTCTGTCCGTCCGTGACTTCACGTTTTCGTCGACGAGAAAATGCGCTCTCTGTCACTCACTGCAGTGAGTACGAGTTAAATTTTTCTAGTATATTTGAAGTTTTACCCAAATATAATAGCGCCTCATGATTTAGCAATTTGACACACGAGTCCGCATCAAATCTCGATAATACCCCAAAAGATGGATTCAGCCAATTACTTCAGAGATTGAGAAGCCTCAGTCAAATCTCTATCTAAAACTACAGAAGACTAGAGGTCTCAATTAACACCTTATTAGTTAGTTCGTTCAGTGCTCTGACCCGTAAATACACACAATAAAACTGTGATTTGACTTGTGATTGTGATGATAAAAAGAGAAAATGTTACCATAATCCGGCACTTGCACTTGAACTCCTGCAAAATGAAACAATTTTGCGGCTATTTTGCTTCAAGCTTGAAGCATAGACTGCAAGTAACTACATATCATGAACACTACAAATCATTCAACACTAAATACCATTGACAACAAACCATCTAATTCTAATACTACCTGCAACATGGATAAGTACAAGAAGAAAGAGCGTACACACAGTATGGTAGTACGCAATACTGCAGCAATGCAGTACGCAATACTGCAGCAGTACAGTACGCAATACTGCAGCACTGCTATACGCAGTATGTAACTTAAAACAGAAGATCGGCAACACGCAGATGCAGTCTGAAAGTATAGCTCTTCTTCCGTTACCGTCACATGATAACACGACTGCGCACTCATTGTCTGGCAGCAGCATCACACGTGAAGCATTGTTCTACAAACATGCTCGAGAGTTGCGCAATGCATGCAGAATAAACATTCTTTGATCAATGTGCGTCGAACTGTAAAGCCCACAATGTTGAAAAAACGGTGAAAAAACTGTCCCACTGGCGTTTTAGTGGCCGGTCGTCCCGTGAAAATAAACTGTTTCGTGTTAAATTAGAATAGAAACGGCGAAACGACGTTTCTTTTCACGTGCCGACCGGCCACTGAAACGCTGGTAATACCGTTAACGGTAATTTTTCTAACAGTGTATTTCATTTTCGGCCGTTGCAAACAAGATTCAGAGAAGGCTATCCTTGTCTCATAAGTGCAGGTTATCTCATAACAAGGCCCATTATAACATTACGTTCTTGGTTAAGTCAATATACACTCCTTCATGGTACTTAAATTCCATAAAAAAATATCCATCAATGCCCGCACGTATGTAGTTGAAAAAAGGACTTTGAACCTAAAAATACCATAAAGTCAAGAATCTAATAACAATTGTAAGAAACAAGAAATAATATTTCATCTAGGCCGCAAACTTTTTGTATCACTTTCGATTATTGAACATCAGCGGTTATAAATTTGCACCAAGTGTTTCTCGACATCGTGACTGAGAAGCGCGATAAGCAAGAAGCCAACGCAACCGGAAAGATGCTCTTGACTTGATGACGTCACGCACGTCAGTGTATATGACTACGTAAACAATCTCTATGTACATCAGATATCTTGCATGAGTCACACTCACACAAACTACACATGCATCAGTCATCATACTCACACAAATTACACATGCATCAGTCATCATACTCACACAAATTACACATGCATCGCAGCATCAGTCATACTCACACAAACTACACATGCATCAGTCATACTCACACAAACTACACATGCATCAGTCACGCTCACACAAACTACACATGCATGACTCTTCAGAAATACAGCCAGTCCACTAACAAGCTGTTTGCAGTCATCACACTTGACGCACCTTACAATTAGCAGAACTATACATAGAGAAGGTTATCTTGAAATTCTGACCGAGAATATTCTGGTATTGAGAGAAAATTATTTGTTGATAAGTCAGGTTCACGGGTCGACATAAATCAGCAATAATAAAATCGGAGACAATTAAGTCAATTCCACCAACAGCTTGTTTATCTACAACATTCATCAAAACCGAACAATTTTTATCAAACAAAATTGAATTAGGCCCACGTTTGGCATCGGTGTTTCATTGAATGCAAAAAGGTAATAAATAATGTGTTCAAAAAGAAGCTCAAACCTTGAAGCTTGAAACCGAAGCGTGTTTTGGTTAACGCTTGCTTGCAATATATTCGCCTAAGTTACAAAAATAAATTGCCATCGTGTAAGTTCTTGTACGCATGCACTGGAAATTGCACAATTGTTCCCAAAGCTAACAACTTTTTCGTAACTCCGACTAAGATCTCTTTCGCCCTGTGGTATCCAAATGATATGCGCAGTGCGAGAAGGTTCGTATTCATTCCCGATGACAAAATTTTCAAGCTCATCCATAAAAATTAGACTACAGATGTTCACGAAAGAGGTTTCTATTCATTCCCAATGACAAAACTTTTAGGCTCACCCTTAAAAATTACACTACAGATGTTCATTAAAGAGGTTTCTATTCATTCCCAATGACAACATTTTCAAGCTCACCCTTAAAAATTACACTTCGGATGTTCACGAAAGGACAGTAAAAAAAGTGTGGGGCCTCTAGGCAGGTAAAAAATATAATGACTTCAATGAAGGAAGGGAGAGGGAAGCCTAACAAAGGAGGAGGCCAGCCGACCATGAAGACCTGACGCCTCTACACGCCATGACCGCGTCAGGATTAGGCTTACCAGGAGAACGTGTCCAGGGCCCATACTTTCAAAGCTCGCTAAGTGAACGTAAGTACTTACACTCTATCTTCTTGTCTATGATTGGTGGATTTTGCTTGAAAGGCCGTCAATGATTGGCTGATGAACTTACGATCTCTTAACTGTTTTTAAAAGAGTGGCTTGAAAGGCCGTCAATGATTGGCTGATGAACTTACGATCTCTCAACTTTTTTTAAAGTATAGGCCCCGCATTACAGCCACGAACGAAACACAGTAACAAGATGATGGATTAAGTCAATGGAAAAAATAATATGATGGTAAAAGTAAAAACACATAGTAATAAGATGATGGATTAAGTCAATGGAAAAAATAATATGAAGNTAAAAGTAAAACACATAGTAACAAGATGATGGATTAAGTCAATGGAAAACAATAATATGATGGTAAAAGTAAAACACATAGTAACAAGATGATGGATTAAGTCAATGGAAAACAATAATATGATGGTAAAAGTAAAACACATAGTAACAAGATGATGGATTAAGTCAATGGAAAAAATAATATGAAGGATGCAGTACAGATAGGAAATAGAATAGGAAAAATTAGAATAAGATAGAAAGGATGTGAGTGGATAACCGACAACGGTAGGTAATAATTAAGGGATACTCAACGAGGACTGATGAACGAGACGGAAATAAAAGTGTGTACAAGCCCAACCTGCATCGACTCTTTCAAAGAACATGCGGAGTTAAACTTGTACGAAATTCATTTATACTATACCAAGATGATAAAATAAAGTTCATTAATATTTAGACAGCATGGAATAGATTCGACTTGAACGTAACAAATTTACGGAAATTTCGGAAAGATTTTCATAGGATCAAAATCATATTATCAAAAAAATATAACTCAGTACTCACTGCAGTGAGTGACAGAGAGCGCATTTTCTCGTCGACGAAAACGAAGTCACGGCCGGACAGACAGACGGACGGACAGACAGACGGACGGACGGACAGACGGATATGGCGAGCACAATAGTGCATTTTTTCCAAAGTGAGAAAATGCGCTAAAAATGAGCACATAAACCAGTAAAAGATGAATGCCAATAAAATTACTGCTATGAACCTGATACCAGTAGTGAATAGTGGAACAAGCTACACTGAGGCAGTATACACTGTTAGAAAAATTACCGTTAACGGTATTACCGGCGTTTCAGTGGCCGGTCGGCACGTGAAAAGAAACACCGTGTCGCCGTTTTTATTCTAATTTAACACTAGAAATCTGTAAAACATCTGATAAAAACGACCTAACAGTTTATTTTCACGGGGCGACTGGCCACTATAGAACGCCAGTGGGACCGTTTTTTCATCGTTTTTTTCTAACAGTATACCACGCTGCGTATGCAACAGCCACCTTATAGGCTCGATGTCTCGATAGCTCCGCAAATAGCGGTAAACAATATCAGCTACGATGATAGTCCTCTCGTCAGGAAGATAGATTGATAGATGGAACGTTGATCTGTCATTTTAATATATAATTATTATCCGATATAATATTAAAATAATATGGGATAGAATGCTACAGCCATAAATTGCATCTCACGTGACTTAATATCTGTGATGAAACTACACCTCGCTCACTGCTAAAACAGACTATAATCAAAATGGTGGGCCAAAATTAAAGATTCATTTGCTTTGCCGCTGGCCAGATTTTATAATATACAATAATTATAAACAATTCTAGCGCCTAACGATGCTCATAATGTTAGCGGAGGGTCAGGCCACACGCGCATTACTGCATTACAGCTGAGCAAAGACGGAGATAATTTTTAAAAGGGCAAGAAAATGTAATGCTAAAGTCGTATAATATAAACTCTTGACAAAATATTTCCCCTGAAATAATCAACAACACAGAACTCAGGCTAAACTCGGTACCACGGGAGTTTTTTGTCGGGACCCATAGTCTTTGATACCAGAAATAACCTTGGAAATAATATGACCTCGGAAATAAATAAATAATATAAATAAATATATAATAATATGATACCTGTTATTATAACCGTTATTGTCAACGGCTCCTTCTGTTATTTTGAGCTGTTATTGCTTTGATAACGCCGCTCTCTATTATTTAGACCCCTTGTTATTTATTTCACGGTGATCTGTTATTATGACCATTATTGTCAGCGGCCCCTTCTGTTATTTTGAGCTGTTATTGCTTTGATAACGCCGCTCTGTTATTTTTACCTCTTATTATTTAGTACACGGTAACCTGTCATTATGATCGCAGATCGCAGCGCCCGATTACGTGCTTGAGTGCTCTACGTTGCTGCATAACGCCGGCCACTTTAATAATAACAATACGCATAGTAAATATACAGACATTATACAATGGAACTCCAGGGTAATGAGACATGAAGATGACGAGCAGTAAACAGTGGGAGGCATGTTAGTGTGCTTCGGAAATAATGGATAGTTGCATACTACACTGTTAGAAAAAAACGGTGAAAAAACGGTCCCACCGGAATCCTAGTGGCCGGTCGCCCCGTGAAAATAAACTGTTTCGCCGTTTTTATCAAATGTTTTACGGATTTCTGGTGTTAAAGTGGAATAAAAACGGTGACACGGTGTTTCTTTTCACGTGCCGACCGGCCACTGAAACGCCGGTATTACCGTTAACGGTAATTTTTCTAACAGTGTAAAATGAAGAAGGTGAACAGCATGAGTGATAAACCATGAACATAATGAAGTCAAATAAACAATGGGAATAGAGGGGTGAACATACATGTAAATAATTGACTAACTCACCACTTAAGGTAAGAATATATTTGGGTGAAATCATATTATGTTCAAAATTACACAATGTCTCAGGGCTAAGATTCATTAAAAAAACTTCCAACCAAGAAACCCTAAGCTTAATAATTTCAGAGCACAATGAGAATATTCACAATGATTACAAAAGAATAAAATAAATGTAAAAAAGTATCAAGAGGTAGACTTAAAGTTTGTTTTTATTCTCCATATATATATGTATTATGAAATGCCATAATCAGTTTTTTTTCACATTATCAAATGTAAAAGTAAATCCAAGAAGTAAAGTAATCCCACAACATCCAAGAAGTAAACTTCTTCAGATTGGTGAAAAAATTAGGTTCAAAATGCAATATCATTGATAACAAAAACATTTACAACAACCATCATGCTTAGAGGCATGCAATCAAAATCAGGCAGCTTTCTGATGACACAAAGCTAATAGATTATGCAAACTATGATATTAATGTAGATGTAGCCAAGTTTATCTAATTGAACATTGAATAAATATTCAAGCTTACTTACCTTGAGATTTTCATTTTCGGTGTACAAAGCTTCAAGATTAAACAAAACTTAAATATTAATTTAGATTTAGCCAAGTTTATCTAATTGAACATTGAATAATCTTTGTTCCTGCGCCTCCTTCCGTTCTTCCTGCGCATCCTAATTTAGTTCCTTAAATATTAATTTAGATTTAGCCAAGTTTATCTAATTGAACATTGAATAAATATTCAAGCTTACTCACCTTGAGATTCTCATTTTCAGTGGCTAGCTTTGCCACCTGGTGTCGCAGTTCAGAGCATCTGGCTTGTGATTGTTCGAGTTCTGCCTCGAGTTCGGACTCGAGCTCAGCGCTGTGTGATTGATATTCCTCCAACTCCTGTTGACTGTCTTCATATCTGCAGAAAAAGTATTTTAAAATTTAAATTCAAATATCTAAAAGTAATTTTAGAAAGTATAGGTCCTGAGGAACATTTGAAAGGCCGTCAATGATTGGCTGATGAAAAAAACATCAGTGTGATTAGATCAAGAAAATAGATAGAAGAATATACAAACAGAATATACAAAAGAAGAAAGAAAGAAAGAAGAATATACAAGAATATACAAAACTTTTACACCCAGAACCTGATGAAATACATTTAAATCAATTAACCTTCAGGACTGATTTTTCATGATTATCTCTAATTTTTCAATTATTTTTAGTCATTGATCAATTTTTTTATAACTAGGGGAATTTTTTTACAACTCCATTACTCCAATAATATTATATAAGCAGATTACATAAAAAATGTACAACATATATTCAATCCATCAGGGAAAGTATATGTATGTATAAATATATTTATTTTCAAGTTCAGTACAAAGTCTTCAGGTAACTGAAATGGATGAAATTCTTTATCATTGCTACAATTTTCCTATCTTGCTTTATGATTTCAAAAAGATTGAATAACTCAACTAGAAAAAAACATTCACTTCATATTTACTAACGGTTCATAGGCTCAGTTGCTGCATAATTAGCAAAA
This sequence comes from Hyalella azteca, assembly GCF_000764305.2. Classification (NCBI taxonomy): domain Eukaryota; kingdom Metazoa; phylum Arthropoda; class Malacostraca; order Amphipoda; family Hyalellidae; genus Hyalella; species Hyalella azteca. Next base: position 10,767 of record NW_025947288.1, on the reverse strand, counting down.
CTGAAGATTTTTGTTTTGGCACTGAAGAAAATAGGAAAAGGCCATAAGAAGAGGTGAAATTAGCCTGATTCAAGGGCATTTTGGCCTGATTAAGGCTTTAACAAGAGGCTTCTGCTCAAGTATCCAGAACCTAACTGGAAAACTGGGCAGAAGCAACACATAAAGCAGACAAAAATGCCAGTGAATCTGGATTATTTCAGTCATTCATATGGGCTATGCTCTTTTCCCAATTTACACAGCAAAATATAAGAAAAGCAGCCTTATTTACCCTGGATTTTTGAGAAGCCACCAGTTAAACAATCAATTTTAATCATGATTTAGGAAACTTCTGCCTGATATTCCAAATTTATTCCAGCATAGTGGCAAACAAGGGATTTTTCAGACTCAGTTTAGGAAAAATTAGCTGATCAGTTCAAAATTTTATTGAATATGCTATGGGAGTAAATGCTGAGGCCACAGGGCATCATATGATCATAAGAATGACAATCATGATAGTGTGACTGCCAGGTTCAATAACAAGCTTCCTGATTTGCCAGTTGCCACCATGTTTTCCAGTTAGGACAGTAAGCAGATAATCAAAATTTGTTCTCAAAGTAATCAAGTTGAATAAAATAATGTTTTTATAATCACAATGTTTTTATACCCTAAAGCTTTGTTATCAATCAATTAGGGTAAACTCGGTATATTCCGACACTTTAAGGATGTAGCAAAAAATGAATGGCTATAAAAAAATCACCGTATGCACAACTCGAGTTCTGTTTGCTTTACGTCACTCTCAAAACACTGCACTACGCGCCAGCAACAATGAAACATCACAAAATGTTGCCATTTTTATTTAAAAGCCTCTAGAATGCAAACCTACCAAATCCATATATTCCAACGCTGTGTGTGACTAAATTCGGCATTTTGTGAGACTAATTCCGGCCGCACTTCAAACTCTACTAATTCGTAATTCCGACACTCTTGTGTTCGAATTCTGATTGCTGTGTGAGCTGTATTGGAATACAACACAGCTTGGAATTAGAACCCTATTGAAAATTGAACACTACCTAATTAGGCTTTTAATTAGGAGCTATTAAGGTTTTAATTGGGAAAACTTCATTTTTTTCACACAGCTTGGAACAAGCTGTGTGTGTCTAATTCCAAGCTATGTTGGAATTAGTTTTTATGTGTCTAAAACCATCTCTTAACTTAATCATCTATTAATTTATTTACCACTTGAAATCAGCAAATACAAGTATACTTAAAGGATTCCTAATATATTCACAGACTTATTTAAAAGTCTCAAACCATAATATACTTTCTGTACAAACAGTTTATCACTATTTGGTAGAGCAAGGTCAACTATCAACTTTGACACATTTTTTGATGTTCTCACTAGGTGACGCTCACTGTCTCTCTTTGGATCTCAACATTTTCCTGCCAGACGGCCCAGACCTAGTGTTTTGGCAATAGTTTGGTTCTCAAAACACTGCACTACACGCCAGGCGCCAGCAACAATGAAACATCACAAAATGTTGCCATATTTATTTAAAAGCCTTTAGAATGCAAACCTACCAAATCCATATATTCCAACGCTGTGTGTGACTAAATTTGGCATTTTGTGAGACTAATTCCGGCCGCACTTAAAACTTTACTAATTTTTAATTCCGACACTCTTGTGTTCAAATTCTGATTGCTGTGTGAGCTGTATTGGAATACGACACAGCTTGGAATTAGAATACTATTGAAAATTGAACACTACTTAATTAGGCTTTTAATTAGGAGCTATTGAGCTTTTAATTAAGAAAATTTCATTTTTTCCACACAGCTTGGAACAAGCTGTGTGTGTCTAATTCCAAGCTATGTTGGAATTAGTTTTATGTGTCTAAAACCATCTCTTAACTTAATCATCTATTAATTTATTTACCACTTGAAATCAGCAAATACAAGTATACTTAGAGGATTCCTAATATATTCACAGACTTATTTGAAAGTCTCAAACCATAATATACTTTCTATACATACAGTTTATTACTATTTGGTAGAGCAAGGTCAACCATAGTGGCAAAGCAGAGAGTTTTTTAGACTCTCCCTCAAGTTCATTTTTGAGTCCTATAAGTAGACCAGTAAAGTATCCTGGATAGCTACCAGTGTTATCATACATAAGAAATCAGTTTAAATCTTGAGTAAATGAGGAAATTAAAAATGAGCTGGTCAACTATATCAACTTTGACACGTTTTTTGATGTTCTCACTAGATGACGCTCACTGTCTCTCTTTGGATCTCAACATTTTCCTGCCAGACGGCCCAGACCTAGTGTTTTGGCAATAGTATGGTGCGCAATAGTATGACGTCACAGCACTATTTCAACCATCAACAAAAGCGTGGAACGAAGACAAAGCTTAATATAAAGGAAAAAAGTTGAGAAGTGTTGGAATATACCACGTTTACCCTAATCAAAATTTGTTCTCAGAGCAGTCTAGTAGAATAAAATAATATTTTTATATTCCCTACCCTAAAGCTTTGTTACCAATCAATTAATAAGTTGCAAGTTAAAAGATACATATAGGTAGGTAGCATTAGCAAGGTTATATTATACAAAATACATTATATATACATTATAGCAAAATTTAAGAATTAAGGGATATGGTGGTGTGGACCCTGTGGTGATGTTGTGATACATACATAGGCGGATAGGCCTATTTATATATAATTATTATCCATGCAAGTGTGAAGTGAGATCAAAACTTACTTTTTCTTGAATGAAGCTGCCTTATTTTTCCAGTATCTCACTTCTTCTTGTGGATCTTTAAATGAAGTAGGAGTATCTTCTTCATCAAAACTCATTTTAAATCAGTAATCTCACTCTGTGTGAGTTATATATAATACCGTTGACACAGAATCACAGATGAAAACCTAAAAACCTGAACTCTTTAACTTTTAAGAGCAGCTTAACACTACCTAGTGCACAGTGCACACTGACGTCTGCACACACTACACAGTTATCAGTAAACTTAGCACACTCAAGTTGAAAAAAACACTCACTGATCATAGAAAATAAAATTATTCGGAATAATGAAATTTAATAATTAAATAGATTATTTAAGCATCACAAATCATGCAAGCTTGCAAGGTATTAGTATTAAAATACGAAGTTTGCCCACTTAGAATGACTCAATTTCGATGTTCAAAATTAGTGACGTTACATTTTGAATTTGGTAATGACTCACTCAATTTCAAACTCTCACAATGCTTCAACAAAATTTTGTAGTAATAATGTTTCGACTGGTACAAAATGCTTACGATTTGTTCAAAATTGCACCGCACATGAACAACACAGCCAACAGAACCTAGTATACCTCCTCCACAGAGCTTCATGTTACGACTAAAGCATGTGGCGCAGACTGGCGCTGAATAAGACGGGTAACTCGGTGTGTGAGCGATACTTTTTGATATATCAGACGGTTGGTGGTCGTTCACAGCGCCATCTAGCATCAAGCAATTACTAGCCACAACACATCTTCAAAATTGCGAACTTGCATCGTCTTCCATCTTGCAATCATTGCCATACGGCTACCTCAGCATGTGACTTCATGTTTCAATTTCATACATGATGAACCACAAAATAATGTTAATCCTACTATCCATCTATGATTAGGTATTTCCGTCCTCTGAACTCTCCGCACGTGATGTACGTCCTAATAAGTAAACCTATTCGTATATGTCTCTCACCTGCAATAAATTAGCCGTTAAATAATTAAAGGTTTTGATTTTATTATGTGTTTAGTATGGACAATATGTTATTTAATGTAGTCAATGATGCATGAACTTCACACGCATTAAACGGAATCATTCATTGATTGTTAAATTGAAACGGAATCATTCATTCATCCAATCAATGGTATTGCAACAATCATTCAGAAATTTACACCCACAAGAAAACTTGTCAAGATTACTGCCTAGCAATTAACATCACAAACAATGTTTATGTTGGTTTATCATGGCGGCAGCAATAGATGCAAATGTCATTGCCCTCGTAAAAATCTTAATCTTCCATGAACAAATTGCCTGAATGATTAAAATCTTATTTAATATATTCTAGTGATCCGTAAATGTGCTGAACTGCAGCGATCTTGTCTGATTCGCTATGTTCAAAGCGTTCATTGAGCATATATTTAGCTGGAAACATTTAAAAAATATTTCGGATAATTTAGGTATCTTTAAAGTCCTACAGTGAGTGTACCTGTCGTGGTCATGATTAGAACAAAAACAGAGTGCTTCTCGGTCATGGTCAGCTGTGGGATATTCCCATTAAACGTATAGAGCTCCACTATGTGACGGAACAACGAGGCTCTGTACGATCGCATTTAAAACATCTCGTCGAACTCTCCAACCCTCACTGCTAAAGTCGGTCTCACTTGTGTACGAGGGCAAGATTACGCATGGAATAACTTACTTATGGTATGGGGCGTTTAGCTTTACAAAATGTGTGGTTTTACATAGGATGAAATGAGAAGGCCGTATAATTCCCTTACGATGGTTTTATTTTCAATTCATTTATTGACGAAGCGAAGTTCATAATAGCGAATAAGCAGAAACTCAATGAGAGAAGTGAGAATACTAATGAACGGACTCGGAGAAGTATGAAGATACACAATGAATGTAACTCATATTTTCATAGATAGCTACTCACGTTTAGAATAATAGACTCTCTAGCGAATTCAATAATTGCACTTAAAATTCATTTTATTTCTTATTTATATAATAACAAAATTTAATTCTGAAATTCAGCTCTTTGCGACTTCTCCACCGATAAGTATAGTATAGTATCTTCGGCATTGAAGAATAGGTCTGGATAGGCCTGTCGCCGATTCATGTACTTTATAAGGTATAAGGTACGCTAATACCTCCATATATATTGCTAGTTCCAGGATTTATTTTCACAGGCGTTATTTTCAGTTAGTTGTGTAGTAACCACACTCCGTAATGCGGGTGTTGTTAATGATAATAGGATGCACGCTGTTCCCATTGACGTACGCCCGGGACACGCAGCCAGGTTATGCAGCCTGGGCGTCGTGCGAGACTACGGTGTGCCAGAGAGTGCAAGACGAGGCTGAAGGCATGGCTAGAGTCAAGCTCCTCAGAAGTTATGTTTACGAGACGGTGAGTTCAGGAAACACGGAAACCTTATTGTTCGATGTATTATTTTCCAACACCCAACTATGTGAACGTATTGTGGCATTCATAACATATTTCAAGGTATATTTCATATTCATACTATCATATTTCAAACTATCGTCAGTCCGGAAAAGATCCTGTCAAATGACATGATTTTAGATCGTCTGTGAACAAGTCACGAAAAGTAAGAATCGGCGACAAGCCACATCAGGCCTACACTTCAGCGCCGACATCACTATGTTATGTTATGTTATGTTATGTTATATTATTAACACGGAGCTAATAACTACGGTGCATTGCCTTCAAACCACGACTTTGGGTGCAATGCTGCCTGCTGATTTTATTTTAGTCAGTGGGTCACATTTCCCAAAAATTCAACTGTGGTGTACGTAAAGTTACGCGCTGTCCTCCCAGTATAATGTGTTTCAGTCTAACATCCAACTGAGATATGATACTACATGCTGAACTGCCCGATTCAGTGCATAATTATCACTTACCGATAGCAGAGCCCTGCGGTAAAATACATCATTTTAACTCAGCAGTTGGCATCGGTACTGACCAACGTCAAACATATAATTCATATAAATTATTTGGGTAATATTTTCAATAATTATTTCTGCATAAATTAATAAAGTAGTTTTTTTGCAGGTACGACTGTTGGACAGTCTCATGGAGTCAATGGACAACGAACTTATACAGATCGCTGAGGAAATGAAAACGTTTGTTGGTTCGCGATGTCAGAGCGCCCATGGTATCTTGGCGAGCGTTATCGAGGTTGGTGTATGTAGTAAGTTATTATCATTAACAATATATATATAATAAATTAATAACCGGCGATTAACCTCAGAAAGTATTTGCCATTCTAATGTATGTCGTAAACTGAATTAGAGAGCAATAGTTGAGATATCTTCGACGCAATAGAGACAGTGTAAGGAATTGGTTCAGTATATGTAATGTTGTATTAGATGAATGTTCACTCATGACAGTTGGCCAAATTGAAACCAGCAAAATTGTATCATTAATGAAATAATTGATATTTTTTATTTAGGTACTTGCTCATAACAAAATAATTTATAGTCATGTATGAATAACGTCGTAAATCAATTCGCTCCAGCTTTGAAAATAGATTTATAATGAAAATTGAGGGGCTCGCTAGAAAAATGACTATTGAAGACTGATTCAAGTAAATCATCAATCTTCAGGTGATTAATTTGGATTTCTTGTTCACATACACGATCGTGTTTGCAGAAAACTATTGAAGATTGATCAAAGTAAATGATCAATCCTCAGGTGATTGATTTGGATTTGTTGTTCTCATACACGATCGTGTTGGCAGAAGACTATTGAAGATTGATCAAAGTAAATCATCAATCCTCAGGTGATGATTTTAGATTTGTTGTTCTCATACATGATCTTGTTGGCAGAAGCGGCCACGTAGCGACGCAGAAGGGCTGTCCGCTGGTATAATGGAGGAGTCAACCGCGCAAGTAAGTTGACTATTATTTGTGGTTTAAGGTCTCTTTGATTTTTGGTTTTACTAGACGTCACGATAACCTCTTCGTTGAACAATACTAACAATACAGACCAATCTCGTTCTGCATGCGATCAGACATATGAATGGGTCATTTTGATGAAAGTAGTGAAGCATTTTCTTACCTACAACACAATCAGATTACAGACTTAGCAGTGATACGGTACCTCTTGTCCTGCCAAACTGGGACAATGACCCACGCAAAAGCAAAAAGTGTGTCGCTATTTGAACGAAGTGAAATTCATTTTTCCGAGCTTGCACACAAGATTATAATTCTCATATATTACTTTACGCGGTGAAGGATACGTAAGTTTCAGTATTAAATACAATTTGAAAGGAACAAATTGAGCTGATATATATACTTCATTTTCAGTTAATTTCACCCGACAGTAACTTAATCCAGATTGTTGAAAGAATCGGATAAATTTAAGCTAAGAGCAAGTTAGCGCGGCATGGTATTTTATGAAGGTAAAGTTAATGTTTTTTTAATGTATGAACAAAGATACAAACTAGCTTTGAAAATTTCTCATGGTTTACGTTTTTTCAACAGTTCGACGCGAAGGAGGAAACCGATGTCTCCAACGGCATCGAGAGCGCCGGCCAAAGGTACTGAGAGTTATCAAGTGCAATATTATTTGTATTACGTGCAGCAATGTTAGTCAATTCAGATGGTGGCAGAAGAGTAAATAGTTTTATGAAGACATGAATTTGTTTATTTTTATTATTTATGATTATATTATATATCTATATATATAATTTTAATTTATAATCATCTTTTATATCTTTAGATTATTTTATTACTATATTTTTAATCTGTATATATTTATTATTATAATAATTGTTTTATTACAATCATTAGCTTATAGATCTAGGTCATCAAACAAGTCAACTGTTCATCCTTATCCAATCAATAATTTAATTTATGTCCATTCTCTAACTTCTACATCGGTGACAACAGTGCGTGGTCGGTACCAGACTCGTGGTCGTGGACAACTTCTCAAGAACATGATGAAGACGAAGATGTTCCTGTTCTTCAGTCAAGCACATCGAATAAAGAGGGTTACGAACAGCAGACTTCTGATTGGCAAGTTAGCGAGAACGAACTGACTTCTAGAATATCGTCGGATCGTTTGGATCAACAGCTTGGAGGAAGTGTACAGCAGGCGAACACTGGTGATGGCACGGGAAGTGTATGGCAACCAATGAGAGGTCCTTCAACGAACAAAGGACGGCAAGGCCATGAGCGAAAAGAAGATTTATCGACCTCTGCAAGTCAGAACCAAGTGTCGACGTCCCAGTTTCAAAGATATGGCAATAACTGCCGTGGCTTGCCTGGCTCGCCTTTTGCTGTACCTGGAATTGACAGCTGGTGCGACGTCAACTGCAGCAGAGGTTACTGTCCTTCAACTCATTGTACCTGTCAGTAATTCAATCCAATTCGTCGAAACGATCGGATAAATTTAGCTTAGATGCAAGTTAGGTTGACAAAGTAATATATGGAGAATAAATTAGGTTCGTATTCGAAATAATTTTCGCAAATTCGTTTGTGCGATTGATGAATACGATAGTTTACATAGTTTACACATGTTTAGCGAAACATTTCCTTAGTTAGTGTTCTATTGTTTGGGTAATTTTTTAGTTTCTCATATTAATCCGATGCCATAATACTAATTCGTCGGAGTAGTTACTTTCGAAGAAATAATCTCGTGCATCTCAAAACCGTGAAGGTTGTTTTCAGCACCAAATATATGCTCCTTTAGTAAAATTATTGGATTTTGAATTCGTGGTGGAGTGACTCTGAACGAACACAGCTACGATGCATTTGGTCAAAATTTTGGCACAAAATTTTCTTAGCGCACTAATTTTTATCAACCTTTTTCGCTTCTTTTCTTTTTCATCTTCTGCTTCGTCGAGATTATTTGCCCACTCCGTCTTTTAATTAGCACGCTAAGCGATAATTTTTGGCAACCACTTCACTTGTAAAATTCTCAAGTCTGACCCGATTCGGTTCTAATTAAGATCGTCGGTTTATTGATAAGATTTATACGCACAAATAGATTTAACATGATGGCAGCATTTCTGAGAAGAACCAACTACTATTTTATAATAGATAAATTCACTGTCTATTTTTAAACTTTGACTGCTGTGCGTACATGAAATATAACCTGACAAATTTATTCATTTTTCGTTTTCAATTTATTGACCCTGATAAAATAATAATTACGTAAGCGTTTACTTCAATGAAATTAAATTTTTACAACAGTGGCAATTATTCTCGCAAATGGCAATACTTTCTCCTGCAGGAAGAATTACTACAGAAAAATTGATTACACAGTACCCGCATTCGCGTAAGCGATGGCAACATTTTCGTTTTACGGTGACGCGGTTGTACGGCTTGATAGGCTGCTATCGGGGCTCGAACGGTGAAATATAACCAAAAATAATGAAATTTGGCGAGGTTCTAATGAATAATTGAGTTAAATTTTAGAAGATTAATCAAATTATTATCTAGATTTTATTATGGAAAATTATTTAAAGCTATTAATTCTGAAACACTGAAGTGGTCACTACTCACTGGTCATCCGTCAGAGAGCGTAAAAACTTGATTGTGACTAGCAGTTACTACTACGTGAGTCGTGAGTACTACCTAGTTAGCACTAGCGCCGTCAAGTATGCATCTAATCAAACCGAATGGTGTGTGAATTATCAGAAAATTGACTAATGTTATGATAAATATATAATCAGTTGGTCTCTTGAGTCTTGACACTGTAGTTCAAGACTTCAAGTTCTTTCAAGGTGGTTGGCTGGCGGCACCGCGGCAGTGGCCACTGGCCTTCTGCCGCCTTCATTGTATAAGATAGAAATACCTAACCAAATTTATCTCTGCATTTTAGAGGTTTATCTGTTGCTATTGCATCTTGGCGATTTCCAATTTCCATCTTGTAAGCAACATTTAAATTATTATATACCAATTATACATTAGGCTACTGTTGAGATTCAACTTGAGAATTGTGATTTTATTTAGCTAGGCCTATCCAGTATCCAATAAGAAAGGTCTCCAAGACTCCAAGTAGGTAGCTACCTACCTAGTAGGCCTAGGTAGGCTATCAATAATCATGCTAGCCTCATCATAGGCTTAGCTAGTGACAAACCAGTGATTTTTTAGAATCAGTTCATTTTTAATTTTCTCAATTACTCAAGATTGTAACAGATTTCTTATATATGATAATTCAGTAATTCTGGTAGCTATCCATAATCCAAGATACTTTACTGGGTCTACTTTACTTATAGGGACTCAAAAAAAGAACTTGAGGAAGAGTCTAAAAAACTCTCTGCTTTGCCACTATGTAGTGAGTGAGTGCCTCATTCAATTCCTAGTATATCAATGATGTTTTCAAATTTTTAGATTGCATTGTTTTTCTAAAGATGAAAATAGGTAGGCTACTAATATGATCATGAAAAAACTATTTTAAATTTTCCAAATTTTCTCGCGGGAGATGCCGAGATGGCAAATGAAACAATATTAAACTAATTTTGATTTTTGTCTTGTCAGACAAAATTTTTGCAAACCTGTTTTTTATATATAAACTGCATGGTTTTTTTTAGCCATATAGCCTACTGATGATATAGGCTAACTATCTGTTACAGTCAGTGACAGTCAGTGTCACACAATGACACACATGTTTGTTCATAATTTCATATAGCTAGGCCTACTCACTGCCATGCACTAGTTACTAGTATGCAGGATGCAGCTGTGGATATGAGTTAATTTATGGATTACAGCCTTGTTTGTTGTTCAATTTTTGTGTGCCAGTAGAAATGGAGGAGCTCAGGAGCTGTGGTGGTGCAGTGGTGAGAGACACACAGGATGGAATTCTAAAATTTACAGTTCTTATATTATTTTTGCTACACCTAGACCAGTTTTTCGATACAACATTATTTGAGGCAAAAAAATTAACTTCTTATAGGCTTAAACACGTATAGGTAAAGGTATAAAAAGTTTCTATAAAGTAATCACTTAACTTGGAAATGTTGCGTGTCTGCAGGGCAGCTTGCACTCAACAATTAAAATTATA
>NW_025947287.1:0-5825 GCF_000764305.2 Hyalella azteca | reverse complement strand
CGCACAGCACCATTACTGCCAAAGCTCCTATCCTAACAACACAGCCAAAATGATTCAAACATTAATTCTTGCTAAGCAGGGCGTTCAGAAACGCATTCAATACTATTGTATTATCAACGCACAATAATGAAGCAAGTGACTTCCACTGACCATTCATAGGATTATCTGCGTAGAAACATTGAGCCTGTATGATTGGTAGCAAGTAGGAAATAAGTTATCACTCATTAGGAGAACCTCCTATAGCAGGCAAACTTTTTCATGACAAGGCAGACAATATGAATAACAATAAACATTTATCGATGGTGAGCAGTGAGTTCACAGACCCAGTGAACACCTAACTCCCTTCAGCGCATCGTAATAGGCGACTTTTGAAGAAATTCCAAATTACTGGTACAGCTAAGAATGACTGACATTAGCAAATAAACAGTCAATAGTTACATAATATTGGAATTTAGTATATGATAGAAGTGGTGTAAATCAAAAATAAAAAGTTAATAGTAAAAAATCATAAATTCGCACTAAATTCATGTAACTGTTCGTTCATCTATCCGGGTTCATCTAAACTAAACTAAATTCGTTCATCTATCCGGGTAGTTATGGCTCTCAGTTGGACATATATCGATGACGAGAATCTCTCGTTGGGGAGCAGCAGTCGGAATTACTTCACCAGCCTCATGTCTTTATTTAAAATTTTCAAATAAAACTACATATACTTATATAAAAAATCTTTCAAATAAAAATAAAACTACACATATCGACTGAAGTACGAGTTCTATGTCTACATTATCTTAAATCCCAAAGAGTTTTTCAAAAATTCTAATGGGCAATATTCAACTAGCGAGTTTAGCGGCTCTCTCCGACGCTTTTTACAGCGTTCAATGTTCTGTTGTTTATCTTATAATTTTTAGCGTTAAAATAAATGTGAATCTATAAACTACTATTACCGCTGGTACGAAAACACGTACGGGATATGCCTATAGCAATGTATAGTATGATATCGGTTGGAAATAATAGTACGATTCTAATCTGGCGATAACTGGCAACTATTTGTACCCGTAGTCAGATGCCATCCACCCCCTTCCTGCAGCGCGCTATTAAATTCAAACGGAGCATTTACTTAAGTCACTAATTATTTGTGCATTACGTAAGAAAACTGTAAAATAATTCTACTTATGCCAGCTAAAATCAATTATTTTTTTCGTGGTGCGATAAGTACTTGAACATCAACACATCCTACAGTAGAGAAGTTCTTCATGAATAACACACTATTGTACGTAGTGCGTAGCGTAAGTCTATAGTCCAAAGTTGCTACCAGATCAATGCATCACATTTGAATTTTGGCTGCAAAAACCGCGTACACCGTATACCAGCTTAACCTGAACCCTAAACTAATGCTGAATAAATATTGGCTATATTGGCTGAATACACTAGTTTTCTGCATAGTGTATTGCTTTTACTGAACAAACAATTCCAACTTTTTGTATTAACTCTGTCGGCAAACTTGTGTATCATGACTGCACAGATCAAATGAATCGTTTTAAACCTCCATCCTTGTTTAGGCAGTGCGTTCAGAATCACAGTTGAAACTTTTCAATTATCAATGCACGAAAATAATACAAGCGACTTACTTTGGTGCATTGCGTCGGATAAACAACATATATATAGCGAAATGGATCTGATGTGTATGAAAGTTTGTTGTAAATAAGTTTTCACGCATTAAAATTAAATGCAATTAGGAACCAAAAAGTTTCAGTGGATTTGAACAAAATATTTGATCACACTATACATTTTCGACGGGCTTGTTCACATATATATAGGAAAATATTGATAAATAATGTTCAAACATTTGCGTATGAGAGCGAGAGCCCATCACATATATGTTTTGTTTCATTAGTTTCCAGTAACATAATTATTATTCAATTCAATCTCTGTTGAAATGGACTATGTAAGCCTCATCTAGAGTAGAATTTAAACAGCGCTTGAAATAGCGGAAAATCCAGTGGATGAACAATTTCATTCCTAAGAACTGGCTATTTTCAATTATTTTCTGCTGATAAAATAGCTGCAATGATGCCCCTAGGCCGATTATGTGCATGAGAATGCATTTAGAAAGTAAAATTGTAGAGTTTTGTTGGAAGAAACGGCGGCGTTCTAGACTTAAGAACAGCGTAGCAGGGATACCCGCCTGGTTATTTCAATACACATGTGTTCAATTATTTATTTTCGCAGATTATTATCAAGCCTCAATGCCTGCATATAAAGCCCCATATGAAGCAATACGCTCTTAACCTCAGTATGGGAATTTGAGCCGATGTACGAACATCAACTGATATATCCAAATTTACTAAAAATACGTGAAGTATGTAGGAGGCTACATACGTGAAGTTTGTTGGAGGCTACAGACGTTAAGTATGTAGGTTAGGTTAGAATAGGTAATAATTCTCCCAGTGAAGAATTCTAACGATTCAACACAATACAATCTATTTAAATTATTTTTGTCGAAGAATTACGTGGTTTAATTAATGGGAAGGACGGTATAACAGGAAATTACGAGTTTAAATAGGCGGCGTAAAACATCATAAACTGGATAATGCCCTATAACGATTATGATATAAGTAAAATAAACTATTTAAAATAACTCGTCATATATCAATCACTTTACCATGTCACTTGCTTTAATTATTACTACGAGTACTACTTACTTTACTGACATGACAATCGTTCTTCGCAGTGACGGCCATTGAGTTGCTCGCTCAACAGCGCCGCATAATGCGAGTGACCGCGCGAGTCCCGCACTCATGGATGAGCAACTTGCCGCACAATAATTTAACCTGAATAAACTTGAGTGATGGACTGCACTTGAGATGAATCTTGAAAATAAAAATAATAGTATTGAGGTAGTTATCAAGATATATTTCGATAGATTTTAATTGAAAAAGTTTTGAGACCAGCTTTATCATACGCAGGTTTAAATTCTTGATCAATACATGTATTATCAAGTTTTTTTTAACTGATAATTGGAAATAGTCCTTAAAACGTTTTTAATGAAGTATAATGAATTAATTCTACGTTTTTTGTTTTAAAATTCTGAGTTACTTGCAAACTAATAATAAATAAAAATATCAGCAAACTAATAATAGAATAGAACTAAATTATCAACATTTGCTTACATTCTCCAGTATCCTAGTGAATTTTGCACCATACAATAAAAACAGACGACATGAACGTATCGAAATGACAGCGCAATCAAGTGCGTCTTAATGCGTCTCGCGCGTGCAGGTAGCATAGCTAGTTAGCTACACATCACCAGGACGATGCTGCAACCTGTGCCTTCCCTCATATCTCTCATATTACTGTTGGGAAAGCAACATTTGCAGAACTGCTAAGGGTATAAGTAATAGAAGCAAGTTAGTTTATGTTATCAATTACTGTAGCAATAACTACCTCATAAGCGAACATTTGAATACCAGTGAACGTAAGCTCATCTTCAATGTCGCTGCGAGAGCGGCAATTCAAATTTTACTAATTCAATATGATTTTCAACTTTCCCATGAAGAAAAGGGAGAGTTTAGGAATAAGCCATTACTGAACAGAGGGAGAGTTCAGGCAGCTATTACTGAACAAACACTAGAAACTGTGAGACCCACTTGTGAGTACTGTGAGTATGACTTTTGCCCCACCAGGGTTCTAAGCCTCGGTCAACAGACTTGTATATCACGGCAACAAAGAGAACGTAAATAATTCTAAACATTTGTCCATGCAGGGCTGAAAGTTGAGAGTTGTAGCGAACTCCCACCTCTCTTCAGCGCATCATAATTATGTAGCGTTCACTGAATAAACTTCGGTTAACCGGCATGGCCGCAATAACCGAAGGTCAGTGATAGAGGCTTGCCAAACTCACATGCGTGTAGGCACCGATGATCCACATGACTCATTCAAGATTTTTCGTTTATGTCAGTCAGTCCTCAAATAATGCGGATGCGTCAGGTAATCAGTGGAGATAGACGAGAATCCAGGAGTTACATCCTATGAATATGAGTAGTAGTCGTAAAAAGTAGATTCTATAATCTTGCCCTGTATTATGTTGATAATGATCTAATTAGGAGCGGCATGTAAATACTGTTGCACTGCTTATGACTTATGAGCGGTGTACCGCAATGTTCTCAGACTCCGTTAATTGATTTCAATTTTTATTGTCGTCGATTAGCATAAGACAAAGTCATGCCCAAAAATTAGGAACCTTTTGGTGAGGGAATTTATTTACAACTCAGATATATTTCTTAGACTTAGGAAGAGCACAGAGCCATTCTGTCCATAGAGCCATTCATGGAATCTTCGATTATCTTAAGAGCAAGAGTTGCTTTCATTCAATAAGTGCAATTTCATGAACTTCCAAGGGTCAACATCCTACAGTATTTCTTTGCACACGCGAAATAGACAACTTCTGAATAAAATTTTAACTTTGGAATGAACATAAAGACAAACGTAGGAGTCGTAGATTCTTACATTGCTGCTTACAACTTTCTCGGCGACTAAGTAAGTCAAATGCGTGCCTAATTAATGATATCCGAGTTCATATTTGCCTTTCAAGCTGCTTGTGCTACGTGCTACTCGAAATTCAATACTTTATCGTTACTCCCCAGTATTTTTCTAATCAACTCTCCTCCAGCACTGGCGTTACATACTCTAGGGCGAAGGGTCACTAGGGTCTGGGCTCAAATCCTTGGCAAGCTGCAAAAACAATCTAGGAAGTCTAGAATCGGCGACACGCCAGATCTAGCATAATCAACACAGTCGCCAACATTGCTAAGAAGAAAGTGGTAAAAATTCTAAGTATCTTAATTGAAAACGGCTCAAAATCTAAATGCATCAAATTTAAACGGTTCAAAATCTAAAGGCATCGTCAGTCCCAAGATAATATAATGATAGAGTAGGCGTAATAAATTAGCGGATTAACTCTGTAAAATCCACCCTGACTTTCAAGCACAACCTACGAGCCGCCAAAGACTCCATCAGCCGCTCAAAGGAATAGATCAATCGAGCGCGTTTCTGCGGTGCGCCGCCAGACGCACTTGACGCGTCGTAGTGCGTCTCGCGCGTGCAGTTGAACGCAATTCTGTGTACGAAAAGCGTTACTGTTACTTGTATCTCTACTGTTACTTGTTCTGTTGCCTTTTATGCATTGTTGGGGACGCAGCATTTTCGGAAGTCATTAACGGGAAGTAACAGGCAGGAGTTGGTGACAACAATTTACGCCACTAAATAAACGCCGCGGCTTTTCATGCCACTTCGTCTGCTTTCACTCATCTTTACAGAATCTCATGCGAGACGACAAAAATTTTAACATTCTATGAAAAATAATTTCAGAATAATAAGAGGGATCAGAGTGTTTATATATAAATTTTTACTGAACATGCAATTAAACCATCATCATGTTTGTGCACTAACTAATATATATGCCTCGAAGCTCCCGAATGCCAGTTGAGGACGAAGCATCATAGAGATGAATATCATGGCCGCACAGTTCACATGAATAATTTTACCCACGTTCACATTTATCTAAATACATTAGTGTGTTGAGAGATGTAGTGAACAACTTGCTTACTTCGATTCATTATAATTAAACAAGCGATTTTCACGGAGCAAACTTCGGAGGACAGGCATCATGAGGCAGGCAGCGTGACTACAAAGATTTTAAATGACTAAAATCAGCAAATTAGTTAAAGTAAAAGTCAGGCATTAAAAGGTTAGGCAGGGATTGGGGAAATATTTAATTAACAATATATATATTTCATAGGATTTATCAAATCCCATACGATGATAAG